>NW_004797818.1:357232-382498 GCF_000002075.1 Aplysia californica
TTTTAGGCTAACACTAACAGTAGTAATAGAAGAACGTTTTATAAGATAGAGATAGCTAAAGAGAGAGAGAGTGTAGAATTCTGTGGTTCAGGGTAAACACTTAACTGGTTGGCCTAGGCTATACTATAAAACGGTGAACGCCTACCGGGTGAGAATAGCCAAAAGACTCGCCTGCGCTATTCTCACCCGGGGTGAGAATAGAGGTGGCCATTGCCAAAACATCAAATCATTGTGAAATGCAGGAGGGGCATGCCCCCCTGAAATCCCCCCAGATTCTTTTTAGGTCAGGGGGGCATGACCCCCCATATTGTTAATTTTACTATTTTCAAATATACAGCTCAACTTTCACTTGAACAGAATAAAAACAGAACTTCCCCCAATGTGTCCTTTGTGTGACTATGCATATATGAGACAGTGGAACATCACCTTTTCCACTGTACAGCCCGAAATGACATCAGAGCTACCCTTCTCCCTCCAAGACCTAACTTCGACAACACACTCTACGGAACATTACAGCAACTGCAGCAAACCTGCACTTATCACTACATGGCACTGGACAGAAGGGCGAGAGCCCAGATGTTGCTGGATCGGTAACAACAACAACAACAACAACAACAACTATTTTCAAAAATCAATAACTCTATAACTATTGTCTGATTTGCGGCAAAAATGAAGACCATTCGTGTTTAGCATACAAAATGGCCATCTCTATTCTCACCCCGGGTGAGAATAACGCAGGCGAGTCTTTTGGCTATTCTCACCCGGTGTGCGTTCACCGTGTTATAGTCTATAGCCTTGGCCAACCAGTGTAGCGTTCACCGTGAACCACAGAATTCTACACAATGATAGCAGAATTGTAGAATTCTGTGCCTGGAACGAACGTTCAATTACTACTGTTAGCCAAAAAGCGTGCAATTTTGTTTGTGGGCAGTGGAGAGAGAGAGAGAGAGAGAAGTAGGCCTAGCGCGAGAACTTCCGGGCAAAACAAAATGGCGACCCGTGTAGTTCGGCTCGATTTGAAAAGTTAAATAGCATTAGCATCTTTGTAGACGACCAAATTAATTTACTTTTGGGTTTTAATATCATTTTTTAACTTTGTTTTGGTCAATTTGATCGTCCACACCGATAGACAGTATTCAGAAAGAGACAGAGAGAGAGAGGAGAGTAGTAGATCTTGCGAGAACTTCCGCGCAAAACAAAATGGCATTTATCATGTGTATTAAAAAAAATTATTATTGTTTCCAGGGCCCCCCTGAACCTCCCCCCCCCCCCCCCCCCAATGGTTTTATGGCTTGTAGTGTGTATTAATATGTAAACACAGTGAGTCCACCAAAGTTCAATCCTGCCGTCTTACACAAGAATTTGAGTAGAGTTACTAAACTACTTTAATAGTCAGTAGTACAGTGACTGTGTATATGGTTTTAAACCCTTTTGTCTCTGAGGCCTTGCCTTTACCATATTAGTTAGTCAAATGTTATTTCTCATGATATCAGGCATCCAGGATCTGACTACGTGCTGTTGACATTTCATAGTGCTTGCAAATCAATGGATTGGTGGACCAGGAATTAAGCTACCTTTTTAACAATTTTTGTGTGGAATAAGATGCTATAATAATATGCGTGTATAATTATGTTTTTTTTAGAAATGGTTCCCTATTGTTGCCTTCGGAATCAGTGCTGCTAAACTGTTAAATTGATGACTTGGCAGTTCTCTCTGTTCTCCAAAATTAAATATATTCCAAAATATTCTCGTAACTTGTCACTTTTTAAGAATAAGATTGTAAATGTATATATGTCTATTTATCTATTTCAGCTGGAAAACAAAAGAAAGTTTGAAATCGACTACGCCAACAACACATTTTTGAAAGATGGACAACCCTTCAGATACATCTCTGGGAGTTTCCACTATTCCAGAGTTCATCCGTACTATTGGAAAGACAGATTAATGAAAATGAGAGCAGGTGGCTTGAACACAGTTCAAGGGTGAGGACACTCTCTTAACCACCCAACTGTAATATTATTGAAAGTATATTATATTGTCTGATCATATTTTAATTTGTATTCTTTTATAATTTCCATCTTCCTTTTGATTTGAAATAAATTATAAGTTGAGACCCATGTCATTCTCTATTCTGACTCTGTTTCACCAAAAAAGCACACCCTTGCCCTTGATAGCAGATTGAAAATACAGTCAAACCTCCTTTAACAGTCACATGTATGATTATAATACAATTACCTGTACAAACGGTCATTCCCATTTCCTTACTTATGTTTTTTTTAACATAAATAATAATGACACTGTACCATGGCAGACGTCCACTTTTCTCCTCGACAATGGCTGGCCATTTTAGACACTCTCGACTGTAGCTTTTCAATCTGCTTGTGGTATAATATTTTTCAAAGTCGGCACTTCCAGCCTAATGAAACAATTTTCTACTTTAATTTATAAAAAGAGATTGTATGTCTGTAAACTTGTATGTCAGGATAAATTTTTTAAAGCAAAATTTTGATTACCTTGTGAAATATATTTTTGGCATATTTGCAATCATGTTGTAATCGAAATTAATTACAATATTTTCTTTCCGATTGTAAAAACACTGGCAAGAGTAACCTCTGAAACGTGTGTATAAAATTATACACATTTCTATTCTATCTGCCTGTTAATTAGGCTTGTTATAATTAATTCTGACAAATTATTACAGTACTTAACATAATATGATTATCTTTGCCTAACTTTCTGCGGTAATTGATGAAGGTAAAATCATTTGTCATGCACTGAGTTATTACTTTATCTTTCTCTCTCTCTTTCTCATTCTCCCACAGTTATGTACCTTGGAATGTGCATGAGACAAAACCAGGAGAGTTTTACTGGGATGGTTTTTCAGATCTCCCTAAGTTTCTTTCACTTGCTCAAGAATCGGACATGCTTGTTCTGCTTCGATTGGGACCCTACATTTGTGGAGAGTGGGAATATGTAAGCATACATTACAGTATAGTTATCTTTATGAGTGACTGTTCTTAAGTGAGCCCTTGTACAAAATCACTATCAGGTATTCCAAATTTAGTTAATTTTAGTTTTAGTAGAAGTTTCACGGCGCTCGCAACTGCATAAGGTCATATGAGCGCCAGAAGATTAGTGGTGTCACAAGAGAGTAACAAACATAAAAAAGAAGAAGGGGATATAAGGACGATAGATGTTTGATAGGAAAGAAGAAGCAAACCTCATCAGAGCACCCGCCAACCACCCACATTCCAAATTTCAAATCAGTGTTTCAAAACAAGTGCATGTATGGTTGTGGGGATTTCTTTTGTCTGTGCGGGGTTTTTTTCTTTTTTAAGTTCCTTTGTACAACTTTCTTTCTCTGCACTTAAAACTAAGCTTTGTTTTCTTGCTTGTTAATTAGGAAAGTTGCTAAGATAAAGTTTTGTCGGCATTGTCTTCTTTTTCATGGTCTCTGATAACCATGGTGTGAGTTGAATCTTCCCAAAAGAGACATTTGTCTCTGTGTGTACATATATGCATTATACTGGCAGTGAGGTGTACAAACATACCCCCGGTAAATGGTTCCAAAGAGAGAAATTTATAATCAATACGGTGATTAAATATTAAAGCATATTCTTGTCTCTCAGTAAAAGAAGGGATGATTGGTTGACATTGTCATTAATTTTTTTGTTGCTTATTCTATGAATTATTTCATATTTTTGTCCCCTTTTCAATCTATTCAGATCATGCACAGGCAGAGGGAACTCTTATAACTTTGATATTATTGATTACTGATTCAGACTGTTAACACTAATGTTCATACTGCACTACTCAGCACTGAGCTATTGGTGTGTGATTACGTGGGGAAAGTTTTAGTCGTCTTCACATCATTTCCTAGCCAAGTTTAACTGAGAACTCAACTAGTTCAAAATGATAGGAAATATAATTCTGATACTAAGTTTCAACTGACAGATAGCAAAATCAAAATTTTTCAAAGTCATAAAGTATATAGGCCTACTCTGTGATGTTTTTGTTTCTTTTTATTTGTTTTTTTTTTGTTTTGTTCTGTGTCATTTTGTGTGTTAGGTTTTTTTTCGATTTTTTGTTGTTGTCTCATTTCCCTCTTTTCTGTGACTTTTATGCATGAATGCATGTATTGGAGTAATTATCATATTATACTTCTACTGGTTTGTGTGTACTTTTTTGTATTATAGAATATACTTTTTTAGAGATTTTGTGATGTCTCACTCCCTGGTGATATAGTTGTAGTCCTTTTTACTTTACATTGATGAGTTTCCTTTTCCAACTTCATCAACAGAGGATCTTTAAATTAGATAATGCTTGAGAAGTCAAAGGGGGGCTCTCGTGGCCTAGAGGTTAAGGTGGTGGCCTCTCATTCAAAGGTCACAGGTTCGAATCCGGGTAGCGACCGAAAAATTTTCTTCTTTAAAATTGTCTCCTTTTACCTCCTTTCCTGCTCTCCAGTAATGTTCTGTTGTCTGCTTTCATCTCCTCTTTCTTCCCCCACCCCTCACCTCCTTTGCCGCTTCCTCTGGGCTCCTGACTCTTTCTGTGGCCTTTCTACTGCTACTCCTTGGCTCCTTCTTACTGTTGTCTTTCAGCCACAACCCTGATCTTCTGGTAGGAAAGATCTACAGCTAGCCTTCTCGGACAAGGGTGAAAAATCTTGAAGGGCCCGTGTGCAAGTTTCGCCTGTTAAAGATCCCTTGGTTGTCTAAAACCGATTAGAGTGGGCAAAATTCAAAATTTCCTACCAAAAAAAGTTTTATGTGTCGTGCTCATATGACCTTATGCAGTTGCGAGAGAAGAGAAGTCAAGTTAATGTAAAGAAGACATGGTTCTGTTTTGTCGGAGTTGTAAACTGTGGCATACTGCTTTTTTAATCAATATCCTGCTATGGTTTCGTTGTGCTTTTCAGGGAGGATTTCCAGCATGGTTGTTGTCAAAAGATTCAAATATGATTCTTCGTACCAGTGACCCGTGTAAGTGTTATTCTGGTTTTTAAAAAGTTGCTTTTAATGAAAATACCTCAGTATACTGAGACCTGTTTTTGTCCTCTACAACAGTAGATGTCCAGGAATACACATAGAATGTTTTAAATAATTAATTAATTTTTTCCCTTTTTTTATTGGGGGGGGGGGGGGGGGGGTTGTCTTTCCTGGTTTTAGTTTTTTGTTATGTGTCATATGTCTACAAATGACTTGTCAAATTTGTGTTTATAGTTGTATAGACCTTTTTCAGACTTTAAGGCCTCCTCTTTCATGTGATGATCTCATGCATGATTTTTTTATTTTTTTTGGGGGGTCGAGGAATATGATGATGGGGTGATAACAGAATATTGGTTGTCATGTAAAAACATTTAGTAAGAGGTGGTAGTCCTGCATGATTCTTAAATGGAAAGTCAGATCTAAGATCTTTGTTTCGTAATCATCAAAAGAGCCTTATTTTCGACCAGTTTTGTGACGTTTATAGTTCTCGTCAATGTTTTGTGGAACTGAATGCAAATTTTTTTTTCTTCTAAATTTAATTTTTTTTTTTTTCAGCTTACATGAAATGGGTAGACAAGTGGTTTACAGAGTTACTGACTACAATTAAACCGTTTCTATACAACAACGGAGGGCCTGTCATCATGGTTCAGGTAGATCCTTGTATTTTTCATCTTGTAAATTTTTCTCTCTTCTTTTTGAGCTTCAGTTTTCATGTTACCTTATTTTATGCCAATGCCCACATGTTGCACAAAAGTGTTCGTGATAGCATACTCATGCTGGTTTTTAGTTATTACTTTTTCTTTTTTTAATTTAAAAAAAGTTTTTTTTAAAGTTTTAAACTTGAAACTATTTATGTCTGACATAGATTGTGTGTCATTACAAGGAGGGTTGCCATCTAGTTTCTTTTTTTTTTTTTGCTTTTCAAGTTGCAATAATTTTCAATTTTGCCTTGAAAATGTGTGCTTGAGACAGAAAGAGAGAGATAAAACAAAGCAACAGAGCAGGGAAAGAATAAGAGTGTGCATTTGTTTCTGCTTTGTGAATTGCTTATTTGTTGGACCGATACAGTGCATATATATATATATATATATATGTATATATAAGATGTTTATTTCTTCATGAACTTTATCACAAAATTTCTTTTGATCATTCTTGCTTGTATACTTTTCCCCCTCAATTCACAGATTGAAAATGAGTATGGAAGCTACTTTGCCTGTGACAGGTCCTATGGAGTAATGCTGCGAGATAAAGTTACAAGCATTCTGGGCAATGAAGTGGTCATCTACACCACCGATGGCTGCAACTTGAGGGATGTTTTTTGTGGCAAAGTTGACCAAGTGTACCCATCAATTGATTTTGGTGCTGACCGTGAGTACATGTTATGGCAAGTTATTATGTCTTTTCAATTTATGGCAGGAATTTTGATTTGATTAAAAGATTTGTTTTCCAGTCTATTTAATTAGGTTTTATACAGCATTTTGTATTATGTAGATGCTGACTCTAGAAGGCGCTTTAATGCAGTTGCCTAATATTCAGTTTGCTCATTCTATAAGTTCAGTGTCAGGGTCTTACCCTCTTGTATCTTGATGCTCACGAAGGCATGTTTTGTGACCATGTTGAAGTAAAATGAATCCTGGTTTGCAAAAGTATCTGTTGTAAATGTGTGTAGGAGACAAAGGTGAGAAGAGCATAAGTTTGCCTATTTTAGTGTTGTAAATTTAGTCACAAATTTATGATTTTTTTTCACGGTTTGATTTTTTATGTGTGCAGACTACAGGAAAAGACTTTGTAGGGGAAGTAACCGCAACACTTGAACTTCCTTTATTTTCCAGTGTATTGTGGCTACCTCCCCTCCAAAGTCTTGAGTGGTTTCGTGCGAGGTTAAGAAGAGAAATAGCAACTTGTAAACATTCAATGCTTATAACGTCCTAGTTTATCACATCGTTGTGGCTTTTCGAAGATTTGTGTTGAAAAACAAACTGATGTTCAGACTATGGTTGGTTGATTGCTCTATTGCAGTGGAAAGAAGAGAGAATTCTGAGTATGTTAATATTTTATCTTATGATTAGATTATTGTTCAAATCTGACACTTACTCAGTAAATGATCGTGTAACTTTGTTCTTTGTTGTTTTTTTTGTGTGAATTTCAAGACCTACCCTTATTGCATTTCAGTGGATCCAAGTTCATGCTTTCAGGCACTTCGTTTTTATCAACCAAAAGGACCTTTGGTAGGTGTTTGTCGTTAAGTTCCGATATCAACTGAAATTTAATCTAAATTTAAGTTTTCATACATCACCTCCTTGATGTGTGTGATTTTTCAAGAAGCATGAATACCTGCTCCACTGTGCATATTCAATTTTTTTTCATGAGGAATGTGCATCATTGTTTTGTTTGAGTTGGTTAACTGCAAGATATGGTATGCGTTAACGCTCCCTTTAGCTCTGTATGTTTATTTATGATGTGGGATCTTGGATTTAACATCCATCTCTGCATGGGACAACGCCCCCCACCACACACCACCATTAACAAAGCCTCCATGTTAAGACGAAACTCAAAAACAACCTCAATTTTAGAACTATCCATTTTGGATTTGAACCTTGGTCATCTGCCCTTTGGTCCAGCATTATGTTATACCAATTAAACAATCAAGGACCTGTCATGATTACAGCGTTTGGCTGCTGGCTACATTGGGATCAACGGTTGTTATGTTGAATAGAAAACTGGCTTCTGTCATTATGTGTACAAAATCTCATGTCTGTAAAATAAAAATTGTTGATTTTACAGAACAGAGAAACTTACTTCAAGATCATACTCCATATATGTCTAGGGGTTTTTTTCTTTTGTTTTATTTTCATTTAAGACATGCAAATATTTACCGTTGACAGAATCTTAATCGCTCAAGTGTTCAAATTTCATTTACATATATATATGCTCTTTTTTTTTTTACGTTGATACTTGTCAGTCTTCAATCTTATGGACATGTTTTCCTTTTTTATCTTTCCTTTTGGTTTGCTCAGATCAACTCAGAGTATTACACTGGCTGGCTGGACCATTGGGGCTCTCCCCACTCCACACGGGGCACCACGCAAGTCAGTAAAAGTCTGGACAAGATACTTGCCCTCGATGCCAATGTGAACATGTGAGTGGGTGCTGGGGCTAACTTTTCAAATAGAATAAAATACACATGGAAATGACTATTTTGATCGTCGTTTTGTTTTGATAAATAGAATTTGGATGAAAAAATTTGACTGCCGTGTGTACATTGTTATGTTCGGAAAGCTGTCAATGTATTGCATATATATTCTTTTTTTTGTTTGTTGAGGGTACAGTTTTTGTGACAATGAGAATTAACATAGAGGATGTTTTTGTCTTTAAGTGTATGATAATGGTGTAAATTACAAATGGTGCAGTGGACATAGCATCTATAATAAAGTTTTTTGTACATCCTTCTCTCATTCTTTATAAATTCTTTAAACTTTGATTAATTTTTAGCTTTAGTTCTCTTTCAAAGGACTGTTGAAGTATTCATCTGTGCTGATTTTTTGGAACTTAGTATTCTTGTTTGATTTTGCAGATGTAATATATTTGTGCTGTGCATTTCTTTTAGAAATATGTAAATCTGAAAATGAAAAAGTACATAGACCTAGATATTTGGTTTCTGTATAAATAAATTTCTAGTAGTTACAGAACCTAGATCTATCTATGTGCGACCAAAATTCTAATACGTTGATGGAATCTTTTTTCCCTTTAGTTAGCAAAGTATGATATCCGAGTGCTCCAAAGCCCTAGAAGACTTTTGTGCTTCCTGTGCACTGTGGAATTTAATTAGACTATTATTTTAGTATTGACAAGTGCTGTTCTGACTCCAGTGTCTGCCATTTCTGGTGCTGTTCCATCTGAAATATCGTAAAAAAGTGAACTATCATCGGTATCAGTTTAATATGTAGATACTGAAGTTCTTTTTTTTTCCTGGATATTGATTGTCATGTTTCTCAAATTCCATAGGTACATGTTCATTGGAGGCACAAACTTTGGGTTTTGGAATGGTAAGATTTGAAACGATTTGAATTTTGTTTTGTCTTCAGCTTTATGTTTTCATGCCCTTTCTTCATAGAGATGAATTGCTATTGACTTCACTGTCTCTTACTATTTTTCTCTAATAATAGACTTTGTATGTTATTAAAATTTAGGAACCAAATGATTGTTTTAATATTCCTGATCATTGTGGTAAATTTCCTCTCAGCTTTATTTTCCATCAAAGGGTAAAATTTTTCACCTTTGAAATGACTTAGCACGTAAAAAAAAAAAGACAAAACCCAATAAATCGGGGTTTCCATAAGTCTTTTTTTTTCTTGTCATTACTCAGGTGCCAACTACAAACCGTATCAACCGGTGCCGACCAGTTACGACTATGATGCTCCACTCACCGAAGCTGGTGATGTCACTCTCAAGTACTACGCCATTAGAGACATCATATCCAAAGTACGACTTGTATCCCTTGTATTGACGACATACATATGTCTGGATGTCACTTTCACTATTCATATATTTGCATTCTTTGCTCTTAAACATTTGTGTGACTTTTGAATTATGTAGATGAGATTGTTTCAGAAGCAAATAAACATCAAAGTGGTCATTTGGTGCTGAAAAAAAAAATCCAGAAAAATCCAGATAAAACAGTAATATGAATGATGATGCCTGAACTGCAACGAGGAACTGCTGCTTTTTCTTTCCTAATCCTTACTATTGTCATTTCCCCTCTACTTCTTTTGTATGTTTGTCACTCTCTCGTGATCCGCTATTTCCGGGGTGCCTTGATAGTGGAAGCAGGCTTTGTATTGTTGAAGCTTGAGAGGTGAGCAGAGTAAGCCTGGTTCCCTGTAAGGACTTCTCTGTTGACATCCACCCCTTGGCGCTCATATGACTGTATGCAGTTGCGAGCGCCATTAAAAACTCTACTAAAAAAGACCTTTTGGTTATCATTGTGCCAAGGAACAGTACTTTCCTACGATAATAACACTGTAATTCAACATCAATCAATTTATTTGAACTTTAAATAATCAGCACATTTGAAAAACATATCAAGAATCATATTAAATTCATTTATTTAAAAAAAAAAAAATTCTGTGAGTGTTTAGTTTTGGTAACTGATGGGACAAATGAGGTATTTTTCTGTCCTGTCAGTTACCTTGCAATAGCCGTAAATTGCAACTCAATAATATCATGAAGACTAAAACTCAGTTTTCATACACTTGATGTGACTGAAGAAAGGTTCATTGCTCTGCACTATCAGTTTTCGGGATATGTTAGTATCGTATTTAATGTATGCTTAGTCGTGACTTTATAACTAGTTGTTTCAGTTTGCATCACATCAGATAAAGTCTATGTTTCTGTCCCAAAGCTTATACCTGCTGTCCTTCGATTTTCTTATTTGTTCTTTGTTTTCATTTCCAGTATGTGAAACTGCCACCTATACCAATTCCTCCAAATACCAACAAAACGAAATATGGAAAAATACCAATGGAATTTGTAAGTAAATCTATATATGTGTTTTGTTATTATTACTGTCGTTTAGTAAATTTCAGTATGTTTGGTAACTTATCAATCATATATATGAGAAAAACTAGTCAAACATATTTGTCTTCTTTTCTTTTCAGCCGATTTATATTTTAGTGTATATATACCCACCATGTGGTAATGCAGAAGAAAGTTCCTAAGTGTACATCCTAGTGTATTTTCTTATTACCGCAAGTTCCGTAAGTATCTTTTACCATTCTCCTGCCTCAAAATAAAACCTTATATAATAGGACAGCTCTCATTTTGTTCTTTTTTTAATGTTATGATGACCTCTCAGGCTTAATTTATTGCAAAACCTTTCAATTTTTCACGATTTGGTAAAAAAAGTTGATCATTTATGCTTTTGTGGCTTTTATTTTTTAAAACTCAGGTATCCACTGTGCAAGACGCGTTGCACGTTTTAACTCCTGAAGGACCATTTAAGGCAAAGTATCCAGTTCCGATGGAGAAAATAAATTTTGTAAGTCCCTAAGGAGCCTTTTTCAACAACAATGACAGTGACAATCTTTTCTTATTTCCAAACTTATGTTTGGTCATGGTCAACAGCTTTTCTCTTTCTCTTTCTCTTTCTCTTTCTCTTTCTCTTTCTCTCTTTTCTTAACCCTTTAAGCCCTGACCTCCTGAGGCTACCGTCCCCCTTTTCTTGAGCTCCTGAGTGATATGTTACAAGCTTTCATATGATCGTCAGAATCACATTCCATATCCCACTCAGGGTAGTCCTTGGGCTGTTTTGGAGGTGGGGTCTCGCTCACCGCTGTACCGATGACTAGGCATATGGGCAGTTTTATGTGCCACCGGTGGCAAAGGCTCAAAGGGTTGAACAATAGCTTTCTCTCTTTTTCCTACTCTATTCAGCTCTTTATTTTTAAACCTTATACACGAACGCTCATCTTTTCTCTCACACACACTCACACACACACACATTCATGGGTTCTGGATGAAGACACACAAACCCTTTCAGAAGTTCTTATTAAGATATGTTTCTGAAGGTCTTATCAAGTTGACTATGAGTAAGCCTTACCTTTTAAGAATGTCTCCTGTAGAAAGGGGAGAAAAAAGTTATGCTTAAATTTTCCACTCTTGTTGGGAGTGCCATAACTAAAAGCATTTTGAGAGGGCTTGTCTTGCCACACCTGACACCACTTTCAAGGTGTGAGAATTTTGATTATTATCAAACACAACACAACTTCTTTGACAAATTTAACCTTGGTTCAATCCATCAGTATGGGGAGAAGCTTGACCTAATTTTGCTCAGTAACACGGTCCTGACAAAGACTTTTAACCCTATCCTTACACCCTGAGGTCATTTGGTACTCCTGGGGTTGTATTCTTCACATTTAAGAATACTTGTAGTACGAAAATCTCTTTGAAACTATCAGTATTTCTCAAAAAATCGTTTTGACAGACTGCTATTCAAAGTGTACGGATCGGATTAACGAATAAATTTCCTGTTTGGAAAGTGGTAGCACAGAGTTCTCCACATCGTATGAATACAATATTAAAACATGACGTAAGGATAGGGTTAACAAAATTAACCTTGGTTCAATCCATCATGTATATTTATGTCAGTATGAGGGAGAAGCTTGACCTAATTTTGCACAGTAACACAGTGCTGGCAAAGACTTTTAAACAGTATATATCAGCTGCTTCATGTAAGACTCCGCCCTACACCATTTTCGAAATGTTACTTATGACAGATTCTTACGCCGAGCAATCGATATCTTTAAAAAAAATAAAGCAGTGGTTGTTGAGAATGTTTTTATTAACTTTTGTTTGTGGGTAGTTCGCAGGTGCTCTGGTGTGGTTTGCTTTTTCTTTCCTATTAAACATCTATCGTCTTTATCTCCCCTCCTTTCTTATGTTTGTTACTCTCTTGTAACACCTCTAATCTTTGGAACTCATATGACCTTATTGTGTTGCAAGTGCCGTAAAACACTTACTAAAACTAACTTTTGTTTTGTTGAGGGGTTTTTTCTAACACATTTAGTATGGATTTTTACGTGGTTTCTCTCTGAACGTGATGTGTATGTTCCTATAGTGTGAGACTTGTCTTCTAAGTTTGTTAGCGTTCAGTTTCATTTAATCTGTTGTCATAAATTTACTCTGAATGACATTTAGCTGTACATATATTATTTTTTTTGTTACTGTTTCAACAGTATAGCGGATTCATTCTGTACCGCTCAATTCTGACTGAAGATTACAAGAAACCCGTTACTCTAAACATCCATTCTGTGAGAGACAGAGCCATGGTGATGGTCAACAGTGTGAGTTGTAATTTGTCACTTTGTTTTATCTTTATTTCTATTGTTGTTGGGTCGTTTTGATTCCTTTTTTTAATGAGTGGAGGGGATGGGGATGCGGTCTGATGTTTTTATGTAATTTTTAATTTGAGTTTGAATGCACAGTTTCAGGTTTTTTTAAAGTAGCTGAGCAAAGACGATGTTTAACAAAATGCTGCATATATAGAATCAAACAAAATTGTAGGAATACCCAGGACTTATTTAGAAGATACTGATAATTATGAGATGTAACTGTATGTATCACAGGCATTAAAAAAATAATTAATTAATGCTATATATTTTTGCAGTCATTTAGTTCCAATCAATATTTAAGAAGTTTGTCAATATCATTTGTCAGGACTGAAACCTTGCTTTTCACCAAGCTAGAGGTTTTCACATACTCTCTTCACAGATGTCTTTGCTTAAGAGTTGACTTGCGTGCTTGTACATTGACAAATGCAGTTTATAATGGTTTCTTTAAAAAAAACACTTTTGTATGAAATAATTGGTACTTTTTGCTAGGAATGTCATGATATAGTGTAGCACTATTAAGTGTTTTTCATTATTTGTTTTCAAAGGTCCCTTTCGGCATATTAGACAGGGAAGGTGCTTCATCTGTGTCTATCAAAGGACTTAAAGGACAGACTGTGGACATTCTTGTGGAGAATCAAGGCAGAATAGGCTTTGGATATGGAATGAATTTTAATTTGAAGGTAATGTATGTTGAATATACTACTATGTGACTACTTTTTAATGGGCACTTCATCTCCAATATTTAATCTCTTTGTGACCTTTATGACGTATGCCATTTGTAACTTTTTCTGACATGGCGAGCGATCCAAGACGTTGCTGTGACGTACGCATCTATCATGCTTTGCGAAGCTTGAGGACCATGATGACGAACACCGTTCATCATAGATTGTATTCTGCATACTGCTTCTTTTTGGTGCATTTCGTAAAACTAATTGCAAATTCGCATTCAAGAATATTTTTTTCAGAACAAAGAAATCTTTTCCTTTTAGATATATAATTAGTAGTATTTGCAAACTGGGTCTATTTATAGGAAACTGACCACTAAATCTAGCACTACTCTGTGTCCCTGGGGATCCAATACTGTGCCTGGTGAAGCATGAACTGACCCTGTGTCATGAAGGGGTTAAAAGGATGAACCAGCAATGTTGTCCCCCTCATGTTTGTGACAATGTTTGATATAATTATAAAATCTTTCTTATTCTTCATAGTTATCTCTGTTTCAAACACTTTTGGACCCGTTTGCGGTAGACTTATTCTGATCCAAAATCACTAGGCTTGGCATATGTTCCTCACTCATTCCAGTGTATAAGTATAACAATAACCATGTCTGTCATGCCCATTCTTGTTTGTTTCCCCCCGGGACAGTGCCACTGACTGTAGTGTCTTTAGGCCATTCCCAAAGGGGGGACATTTCTCGTTCAGGCATAGTAGAATTGTAAATGGGCTGATTCATGTCACGCTCTTAACTGTGCCTGATCTGCAGCAGGGAACTGCTGCTTTTTCTTTCCTAATCCTTACTATTGTCATTTTCCTCTACTTCTTTTGTATGTTTGTTACTCTTGTATGAAGCAGACCTTGTGCATGGCGCTTAAATGACCAAAATTGTGTCGATAGTGCCGTAAAACATCTACCCAATCAAATCAGACCTTGTGCTGTTGAAGCTAGAGAGGTGAGCAGAGTAAGTCTGATTCCCTGTAAAGACTTCTCTGTTGACACCCACTCTTTGGCGCTCATATGACGTTATGCAGTTGTGAGCGCCGTAAAACCCTCTACTATAATTTTTTTTTTAAAATTCTTGTTTGTGTCTCTTTCAGTCAGTATTTCTCATTCTGTCCATGTGTTCCTCTCTCTGCTCTCAGCAACTAGGTTTTACCTTCAATAATAGATTTTTCAGAAAATTGTGTCTGGTGGATGTTATATAAGTCCCACTTCACTTTTGCTTAAGCAGAACATACGATTTGTTTAATAAGTTTCTGTTTTAAATAGAATCCTGTCTTAAATTGTTTTTTTTAAATAGGATATGTATTAAACGGGTATTGGTTTGCATAAACTAGTTTCTGTCTTAAGCCGATATCTCTGAAGCAGGTTTCTGTTTTTAACAGATCTTTCTCGACAAGATCACAAAATCAAATGTTAGCCTCTGTTGAAGTTTAGGTTTTATTAGCACAAATTCCTCACATTAAATGTTGTTTATTGAATTTGTGTTATTGTTTGAGGGTTTTATTTGTGCAGATCATTATGCTGTCATGCATGTTGTTGTTTTCAAATCTCTTTAGCTGCGAGCATTTCGCTCTTGGCAGCGCAATGCCTCCCTCAAGTAACCACATGCAGTCATGCATAGATGTATGCATATTCAGTCATGCATAGATTAAATAAAATTGATAAGAGAGGTCTGCATTTATTACGTTAAGAATATATACAGTCAAAATTGTCCGAGATGGCAACCCAGTGTTGGGAGTAAAGTGGTTGTCTTACGCAGGTGGATGTCAGTGAGTAGTGTCATTAAAGTTATAGAAAAATGTAAAAGGGGAAGTGGGAAGTGGTGACTTGTACAGGTGATAATCTTGGACAGGTTGCTGTTGGAGTTAGAGCAGGTTTGACCATACGCGTTTCTTTCACAGGGCATTATCTCCAATGTGACGGTTGGTGACAAAGTTGTCACAAACTGGCAGATCTATCCCCTCCACATAGAAAACATCAACCAAACTGTTGTGTCTAGGATGAAGTCTAGGTAAGCTGTTTTCTTTAAACTTTTAGTCGACTGTTATATTGGTCATCATTTCCTTCAGGTACTTGTTGCTTTTTTTTTTTTTTTCCATAACACCCCAAGCTTCATTTTTTTTACACATACATAATTTCCACTCTTTTCTCTGTCTTTGAGTACTGATATAGGTTTTTCAATCTTACTTCAGTAATCTCAAGTGGGGCTGGCAGAACAACGGGTTTTTAATGCTATCCTCTGTTTAATAGCACCTACTGCCCAGCATCAAAGGAAATGACTTTGCCATGACCAGATAAAGAGCAATATTGTAGTAAGCTATATACTTTTGTTCAAAACTTGATGAGATGATCGAAGAAGTGCATCTAATTGTTGAATATGATTTTTCAGATCATCTCAAAGACAGCCTTTCTCCTCTGCTGACTCAAAGTTGACGACACCTTCAATATACGTCGGTACTGTCGACATAGCTTCACCCAATCAGCCAACAGACACCTTCTTGGATCCAAGACCCTGGGGCAAGGTAAGAGTTCACCTTTCAGGTTCTGGTTTTTCAAACAAAAAGATTACAAATCTGAAAGATTATTACTTTTCTTTGCATTCAAAGTTTCGATAGACGTGCCTCTTCAGGCCACCAACTACGTATTTCACGTGAGGAATTTTATTTTCAAACTTAGGTATTCCGTTTATCAGTGCAAGGTGACCCAGAATGCCGTACAGTTAGTTGATATATATATATATATTCTGTGGAGGTTCACAAAGAATGTCAGGCAATGCTCCTGTAGCAGCTTTTAGGTGAGGCATCATTGATGTGTCTTCTTGTTCCTGCATGGTATCCTTTGCTGAAGACAGAATGTTTCACTGTAGCACCTAGCACTGCTGTAATTGCATTTGAATTTATTTTATTTTCCTTGGTAGTGTGATAATGTATGGTTTTAACAGACCTATGTACATCATTGTAAACAAAGCTTGGAAAGGGAAAAATAAATGTGAAAAGGAAGATCAAAATTCAGACTCTATCTGTGGAAGGATAATACAATTTACTCTTTTTAACAGAATTCTTTTTCCAATCTGAAGTGCTCTTTTAAATTGCATGCAGGCTTTATTTGATTACATTTAAACCAGTGTCATGATTACTTTTAAAATAAAATAAGATAATTTCCTCTTTCACTCATGGACAGTCTATTTCAGTTCTGGACAACAGACGCACCATACTTTTTCTCTGTTCACTGGAAATGGTTATCTTGAAACAACACTGATACATGCATGGGTAAATGTTTACTCTAAAAAATTGAACATAGCTTCAGAACGTTTTTTTCTTCACATTGAGAGTGATGGACTTTGCATTTCATGCATGTTGGCAAATAGTCTCTGAAAATTCTTACTCTCAAATATGGTCGCTTTTAAGGACAAGCGGGCTAACCCAGATTTTGTGGGTTTCCAGAAATCTTGACCTACACCAAGAGTGGACATTGCCCTTCCTATAGTATAGGAGAAGTTTGGTTTCATTGGTGTGTATGTTTGTTTGGTTATAGAGAAAACTCTCCCTGTCTTTTAATGAAACTGAATAAGGATCCCGAAAAAATGCTGTTTTGAGAAAATCGGAGGTAGAGTTTTTACTCTACCTCTGATTTTCTCAAAACAGCATTTTTTCGGGATAGCCCCCTTGTGCCTAAAAGCGACCATATAGGTCTATAGATGAATAAACATTTCACTATTTTTTTTCTGTCTCTCTCTTTCAGGGACAAGCAATCGTGAACAACTTCAATTTAGGAAGGTACTGGCCGTCGAGAGGCCCCCAAGTGACCCTGTACGTCCCTAAGCCTGTCTTCAACTCCCACACCTCACAGAACCAGCTGTTCTTGTTTGAGCTGGAGCGAGCTCCATGCTCCACGGCCTCCAACTGCTCAGTGACGTTCACAGATGTGCCATATCTGGATGGACCCAATAAACCAGACAATAAAAAAGATCTTCCTTCATTAGGATACACAGGTCATAATCAACATTGAGCTTACCACATTTTGTTTTTGTAATAACAAATGACTGAGTCTGTGTTCTCACGTTTACCCTTAAAAAATTTGTTTTTTAAATTCATGTGAGATACAGCTGAGAGATTTGAATGTTACTGCTCACTCTTTTAAAAAAAAAAAGTTTCCTGTATGATACTAAACCAGTGATGCGCATATATTTGAAATGCATTCTCTTGTGTGTGGTGTGCATCTCATTAACATGCACTTTGTCCATATGTTTACATTCAGTACAGCTGTCAGGATCCCTTCGAAAATTTTACCAGATAATTTTGTTGTAAGATAATGTGTATCATAAGTTTTGTTTGAGCAGTAAATTACTGTTAGAATTTTATTCCACTGACTGTGAAGATTGCAGTAATGTAGCGTTACATTTTGGATAGGCCTGTATGGCCAATAGAATTTTTGTATTGATTGAAAACATGTGGTTGAATCACTTGAAGAGTTTTAATTCAAGTAATCCTTTGTAAACGAATCTAGCAGCTGGCAATTTTAATAAGATTATTTTCCACTCAAGTGCTTCTCTCCTTATACAGAAATCTGTGATTGAGAAATGTGACCGCTGACAATCAGTGCTAGTTCTCTTGTATACTTTTATTTTATACCTTTGCTTTTAAACCAGATCTAATTCAAATCTCATGACTATGTTCTTACTGTTAATTTGTAGCAAATTCAGTTAAAGACGCTTCTGTGCTTTATTTTTTCTCAATCAGTTGTACTTGATCTGCAAAATTCTTCATGTCTTGTGTAGTGTTTTGATTTTTTAAATGCAAATTTGGGACAAAGACTTACGTATCTATCCAAGTGTGAAAATGTTTTATTCATGTAGGCCCATGGAGTTTGAAGGGTCAAAGTCCGCACATATTACGATACTTTCTTTTTTAATCAATGAGTGATCATGTATAGATCTGGAAAGTGACTTTGCCTTTAAATTACAAGTGAGTAGTGTTGGAGTCAAATTCAATTGCAAATATTGTGATTAGACTCGTAGGCCTATATCTTCGAAAAAGTTTGTCATTCTTCTTGCCTTAATTTTAATCCTAAAAAGTGAAACTTTTCACCCTCCATCCTGCAATATATGCAGACCTGGGTAACTGTTATATCATTCAATAGTTACATGTGATATTTCATTCCTTTTGCCCCTTATGATTTGCAATATAAGTGTTTCATATTACAGAATAATAATGATAATAATATTATGAACATGCTTTTTAAATTGTATTAGATGTTTTGCTAACTTTGCCCTTTCTGTACTTACCCTTTTTATACCATCGGCTTGAGCGGTTAAAGGTGTTGGGGAAGGGCATTATGGGGCACGAGTCGCTGTGGTCAAAAGTCTTTTAACACTTTATCTCCGGCAAGCCTCTCCCATCGGCTCACGGTCAGAAACGGCTTGGGTACATTCCTTTACGACGACTTCGGCATCAATTCACTGTTCAGCAATTGCCAAAAACAAGTGTCTTTTATCGGGACTTTAGTCATAAGATAAAGAACTATCAAAATTAGTTCACTTGTTTTGATTTAATGACCAGTTTAGTGAAGTTTTCGTTATTTTTAGATTTCATACCAAAAAAGGGTTCCGGAATAGTGGGTTTGTCCCCCTCGGAGATAAAAAGTTACCTTGTGGAGTGTTATCAATATCTGTGTCAGTTAGTATATATATTTATGGGAAATGTTTATCGAAAAGCTTTGGAGATATGGGAACTGTGTTCAACTTCAAATTAGTCCCCATACGTTTTAGTAGTAAGGATTTCCAGAAAACAACTTTGAAATAATACTCCTGTACAAGGAGTTTGCTTCTTCAATTTCAATTTCGAGTATTCACTTTGAGAAAGTATGTACAATACATTGGGATTTTATGGCAGTAGTCTCATTGGATTGTCTGAGTCAGTTGGACATTTGGTTTGGTATTTTTGGGTCACACTTGAGCTTCTATTTGTGGTGTTGGTAGTCTAGTGATGGCAATTTGGCTACCGGACTCAGAAATCGTGAAGTTGCGAGTAGGGACTCATCTCGGCCCAATGTTGGGCCCATGGGAAAGGCACTTTACATTCATTTTCCTCACTTCACTCAGTTGTGAATGGGTACCCAGCCTTAGGCAGCAAAAGATTTTTCCAGAATGTTAGTGTTTTATCTCTTGTAAAATGGCAGCTTGCTATGTATGCTTTCCAGGAAGTAGAGAATGTTTCGTAGTGCTCTGGTGTCTGCTGGGTGTACCTGTAGTAATGGTTGTAAAGCACATAGAGAATGAGTATATAATATGCTATTTTATGCAATTATTATTTCATTACTACTGCTAATAGTCCAGGTAACAACAATAAATGGTTTGTTGATGAAAAGTTAAGATTATTTGATTTTGATCTTTTTGCTTACCTTTACTTGAAATATGGGTTCAGAAATCTATTAGTTCGACCTCTTTGAAAACTTAAGTCTGAAATGAATTTTAAACTGGGTGCAAATTAACATTTAAAATTTATTTGACCTGAAGTTCGCTATACATGAATTCAAGCAGTACTTTTTCGACTAGTTGGACTACAAAGGTTTGCTGTTGATACAGTCTATGAATAAATCATATATTTTATACAGGCTTACCTGAAAGTGAAACGTGAAATGTAAGAATTTTGAAAAAAATATTGTTTCTTTTTTAGCAATTTCTTTTCTGAAGATAGAAGATAATGGTGCTATCAGACACTTTCACTTTAGCTTACTTATTGAATTAGCGCTACTCTGGTGACTAAACTCTTACATGCTGTTGCTGCTCTCTCTTGTAGCGACTCGTTCCCGGTTTGTGTTTGTCCTGTGGATTGATAACATTATTTTGTATGTCCTTCCAATGGGTGCTCTGGTGTGGTTTGCTTCTTCTTTCCTATCAAACATCTATCGTCTTTATCTCCCCTCCTTCTTTTCTATGTTTGTTACTCTCTTGCAACACCTCTAATCTTCGGCACTTATATGACCTTATTGTGTTGCGAGTGCCGTAAGACACTAACTACAACAAAATCCAATAACTTTTTGTTTATGTGCATTCTTGTATGAAAATGTGTGTGTGTAGTATATATGTGTGTGTGTAGTATATATGTGTGTGTGTAGTATATATGTGTGTGTGTAGTATATATGTGTGTGTGTAGTATATATGTGTGTGTGCATGTGTGTTTTTACCCGGCCGCTCCGAGTTTCTTTTTTTATGAGATCAATAAAGCCTTATCTTATTTCATCTTGTTTGCTTTTATATATGTGGGTATGTGTACGAAATAATACTTGTTCGTGTGGGATGATGAAAGTGAGGAAAGGGCAAAGAGACTCAGACTGGATTGCCTCACCACAAGATCAGTACTTCAACCATTCTGAAAGTGAAACCAAGACGAGCAGTGATCAAATATGAAAACAACCAACTTGTGTTCCATGGGTCCATATAACCTTATGCACTTGTGAGCTCTGTAGAACTTTGTGGGTGGTTGACATGTGCTCTGGTGTGGTTTGCTCCTTCTTTCCTATCAAAATATTATATCGTCCTTATACTCTTATGACACCTCTAATCTTCGGCCCATATATGACCTAATTGTGTTGCAAATGCCGCAAAACTTTTACCAAACAGAAAGAAATATTTTACAGTCTTAACTTTTTTTCATTCTTTCCATCAGTATTCGCAGCAGTGTTAAAAAAACAAAACAACGGCGCTCATATGACCTTATGCAGTTGCGAGCGACGTAAAACCTCTACTAAAACAAACAAAAAGTAAAAAAAAAAAGACTTATGCTCATATTATTATCCTTCATAAGACAACTTGTTATGTACATCTCGATCTCTGGTGATTTAGTATCTAGGCAAAGATGTAAAGACTCACATTATGATTATAATTATTGAATTATTATCTGAAATCTAAACACTGTCTGAAAGATAGACAAAAAGAACCCTTTTTCTACTTCATTGCCCAACTCTTCTATTACCGTACCTGTATTACCTGTCCTGGGCAACGTCATTGCACACCTGACTGGTCCATAAGTGCTCAGTTCCCCCCACCACCAAAGCCCGCAAGGTCATGTCAAGCGCCATTTGCCGATCAGCGCCATCTTAAGATGGCGCAGAACCATATGACGATCCGTAGAAAGCGCGACCATCTCGAAATGGACGCGCCATCTACGGATTATTTCCGAAAATGAATAGAGCAGCGCGATCTTAAGATTGTGCAAAGCAAGCAAGCAAGAATGGCACCATCTGCGGATCGCTTGGAAACACACACAAACACATACAACATATTATTATATATACACACATAGAGGCGAGAGTGGCAAAGAAAGAGAGAGAGGGGTTTTTGTATATACCCAAGATAGATAAAAGTCACTTCACACCACACATACACACACTTTTTTAAAAAAAAATGATAATAAATTCTGCCGAGTTTTGTTTGTGAACTTTGCAAAATCGTTTGTTTGTGTGTGATGGCGCGTCGCGCCCATCTCAAGATGGCCGCGCTTTTTGCGAATCGTCATATGGTTCTGCGCCATCTTAAGATCGCGCTGATCGGCAAATGGTGCTTGACATCCATACTGATTGTTCCAGTGGCTGTCTGATTATAGCGAAGTCTTTCCTTTCGAGATAATCGTTCCTTTCTTCCTTCTCCCCTCTCTATCCCCATTTCCCGCATCCTTATGATTGCGTGGTGTTCTGCTGTCTCCCTGTCTTCCTCATCCCGCAACTCTTCTATTGTGCTTACTTACTGCTTTTATTGGTCCAACAATCCACGAGAGTCGTAGGGGCGCTGTGTGATAGAGAGCCTTGTCATACGTCTCCACTTTTCCCGTTTTTTGGGGGGGAGCGCCAGAGTTTTGGCGAAGGGTTTCCGTTTGTTTTTGAGGCGACCGAGTTGGGCGATCGGCCCCAATCGGAAGATCCCATCCGTAGTGGGCACCCCGTATTAGACGTTTGAGGCGACGAGTCGGGCGCGATCGGTTTGTGCCACAATAGCCGCTTTACGCCCTAGATCTAGCTAGCAAACCGACCCGACCCGATCCCCCAATTGGCACCCGTATAAGCGTTATACGGGGTGCCCGCTACGGATGGGATCGGCCGATCGGGCTGATAGCCCGACTCAGTCGCCTAAAAAACAAACGTGTTTGTTTTCAGTTTCAGGCGATCCGAGTCGGGCGATCAGCCCGTCCAGCCGTAGTGGGCATGAGCGCGCGGGGCACACTAAACATTATCAGTTGGTAAGGAATTTTGAATTTTGCCCAAGTGGCGGCCGAAGCCTATTCTTCTTATCGATTTTGGACCACCAAGAGATCTTAAACGTGCGCAACTTGCACACGGGACCTCCGAGATTTCTTGCCCTTATCCGAGAAAGCTAGCTGTTAGTTCTTACCTACCATAAGATCAAGGGTGTCGCTAAAAGACAGCAGTAGTAAGGAGCCAAGGAGTAGCAGTAGAAAGGCTGCAGAAAGAGTCAGGAGCCCAGGGGAAGTGACAAAGGAAGTGAGGGAGTGGGGGCAGAAATTGGAGACGAAAGCAGAAGACAGAGAGTAGGAAAGGATGCCAAAGGATAACATTTTAGAGAAGAAAATTTTCCGTCGCTATCCGGATTTGAACCCGATGTCTATTGAATGAGAGGTAGACACCTTAACCTCTAGACCAACAGAGCCCCCGCTAAGCGATTAACTCGTCTTGATGGTATTGATTGTTAAGTTAAAGTATTGCAAATCAATGGGTTTTTTCCCCCGTGTTTCTGCAGCTCACAGATTAAGCTAGAATGATGAAAGAAAATGGGCTCTCAATGAGCTTGCAACTTCCACTGGCAACATTTTAAAATATATTTCGGGAAGATTGAAGAATACCGGACCACTCGTACATTATATTGCGAGAAAGTGGGGTAGGTGAGGCGGGTGGTTGGGGTGGAGGAGGGGGGAGGGGGGTTCAGGGGGGTCTCCCCCCTGACAAAATTTTAATGAATAGATATACCGGTCCGAGATCCTCCATTGAGAGATATTAAAAGCGGGGAAATTATGAATTCCTAAGGTTGAGACATAGGCAAAGTCAGTCCTCTGGTCCTGTATTCTTCAATCTTACCTATATTTCTCCTTACACATTCCCCGGACAGGGGAATTTAATGGGAAAGGGCGGAGGGGTGTTCCAGCCGGTGGGATCAGGGGTCACTTGTCTGGTGGGCAAGCAGTGGTCAAAGCCTCACACCTCTCATTCTCAAGTGCTATCCTATTCCGAGCCTCTCTGATAATGACAGGTGTCAGTCTCTCCATATATTGCCACCAGTGCTGGCTTCTCATTGGACCAACGTTTGATCTCCCCACCCATCGATGTAATAAGCTCAGCCAACCAATGCCACCTCCCCCGCGCATGTGTTCTAACAACGATTTGAGGAACTTTTTCCTCGGCTGGCCGTACGATCAGAGCGTCAGGCACTGGTCAAACCAATTTCACACCTCTGGCCTCTGACCACCCTAGAAACTTTCCTCGCTGGCGCGCCACTCAAGCACTTTCACAGGCAGTGGTCATATTTCACGCCAACACCACCCTGATCGTTTAAACCGTTCAGGGCTCACATGGATGGGGTACATTGTACAAAGGACCTTACCTGTCCCCGTCATTATATGCAAGATAAATTCTGAAATTATGCAAACTTAGCCCAAAGAATGTGAAATTATGCGATTCTGTTAATTTTAACAAAGAATGATATAGGAAAATTATCAGAAATTATGCAAAAAATGATCAAATTTGGCTAAATTATGCGGGGTGCATAAAACCACGGGGACAGCCTTAAACCTCCTCGGGTACAATCTAGAATCTAGACGCTCAGAGTTAGTATAATTTGGAGAGGCTACAATCTAGGCTATCTTACTTACTAGGATAGCCTAGATGTGAGCCCTACTTTGAAGTGCAGAGTCAGGGTGGTGTGGTGTGAAATCTCAGTTTCTCACCATTGCTTGGGAAAATGCTCGAGTGTCGCTCCAATAGGGAAACTTACCTGGGTAGCTAGAGTCCGGAGGTGTGAAATTAGTTTGACTCATGCCTGCCGCCCTGATCGTAAAGGCAGCCAAGAAAATAATTCCTCGAATCATTGTTACATGCACGGAATGGATGGCATTGGTTGACTGTGATTGTTACAACGATGGATGGGGCTAAGGGTAGAAGACGCTGAAGAGATGTGCAATCCTGTTTTTAATAGATCAAACAATGGTCCTATGAGCACTTGTAGCTATGGATAAGTAGGACTGACGCGTGCCATTATCAGACAGGATAGCAACTGACAGGTGTAAAGTTTTGACCACTGTTTGCTGACCGGACAAGAACCCCGTATAACTCTGTCCCCATTGTTTTAAGCAACAACAACGACAAAAAAATGAAATTATGCAAACTGAGCCCAAAAAGTGAAATTTTTCGATTCTGTTAATTTTAACAAAGAATGATAAAGGAAAACTATCAGAAATTATGCAAAAATCGATAATTTGGCTAAATTATGCGGGGTGCATAAAACCACGGGGACAGATAACTACAAATGTACTCACTCTAACGCTAACAGCATTGATCTGTTGAGATGGAGCTCAATCCCCTCCCAATAAAAACGTGCCCCGGCTGTTCTTCTCCTGAAGATCTGAGGATGTGTGTGTGTGTGTGTGTGTGTGTGTGTGTGC
>NW_004797818.1:382975-384350 GCF_000002075.1 Aplysia californica
CAGACAGACAGACAGACAGACAGATAGACAGACAGACAGACAGACAGACAGACAGACAGACAGACAGACAGACAGAGACAGAGAGGCAGACAGACAGACAGGGACAGAGAGGCAGACAGACAGACAGAGAGGAATCACTATTAGAACTGTTTTCTTTGTACTTTTGTAAAGCGCACTGAGCAGTTTCCAGGTGGAAATGCGCAATAACATTTCTAATTCTAAATGTATTTTTTAATTTTTATCATTATTATTGTTACGTAGGCCTAAATAATTTCAGTGAAAAACAAATTCTAAAGAAGCGAGTCTGGTGAGGACAATGCGAGTGCGGTACTAAAATATATATAGAATTCAAGGAAAAACTCACTCAAGATCTCCCATCTCTTGTCTTGTCAGAACAATTAAACGGGAAGCGAGTTATTGTTCTGATGACGTGTACAAGACAACAAGTGGGATCTCGGAAAATCCGTTTTCGACTACGTTTCGAAAAGATGGAGTGTGTGAATCATTCCTTTATCAAAGAGACATAAACATCACACACACACACACACACACACACACACACACACACACACACACACACACACACACACACACACACACACACACACACACATACACGCACACATACACATACATAATAATAATAATAATAATAATAAAACTAATAACCCTGCTGCTGCTGCCCAGCAAGAAATATTAGATTTAGATCGTCCAGTGATAAAACAATGATTTACTCAAATCGTTACTGAACTTTAAGTGTTATAGTTATAGCATAACTTATGAACAGCGCTTCTTTTCGTACAGTGGCCCTCTGGTGTGGAATGACTCAAAAGGTATCTGATGTGTATATAATATAAGAGACCCGACTCTCTGACATTGTTAAAATAAAACCCATTGTGGTATTTGTATAACCACAGAGAGAGGGAATGGGAAGAGAAAGAGAGTTAGATAGATTGATAGAGATAGATTGATAGAGAGAGATTGATAGAGAGAGTTTGATAAAGAGAGATTGATAGAGAGAGATTGGTTGATTGACACACACACACACACACACACACAGAGAGAGAGAGAGAGAGAGAGAGAGAGAGAGAGAGAGAGAGAGAGAGAGAATGTTAGTAGAGAGACAAGAAGGCTACTTAAGGCTAACCACTTGCAGTTTCGCTCGTCTACTGTAGACAAACAACAGCACCGTACACCCAGAAGCTTCCCGCTTTCGAATACACGTAGATGTTAGCTGTTGAAAAACTGAGGAGACACTTAAACAAGTTTCACTCTAAAAGTTTGAATCGAGTCTCTAGCTAACGTCGTTTAATAACAATAATAACAATAACAATAATAAAAACAACAACAACAATAATAATAATGATAATAATAA
>NW_004797818.1:385819-392505 GCF_000002075.1 Aplysia californica
CACACACACACACACACACACACACACTTACACACACTTACACACACGCAGACACATTAACACACAACTACACACCATGTCTATCCCCAAAGTCACACAGATCTAGTAGGTAACAATTATAATATTTCTACAAAAGAGAATTCCTTGTGCCGCCAGGTCTGGCCACACCGCCACAGAGCGAGAAGCAAATCCGGGGATCTATTCCTAGATATCGAAGAGAGACACGAAGTGAGTACAGGACCTTTCTACGTTATCTCGTTATCTCTCTTAGTATCGTATGATCAAAATTAAGTAGAAATAGAGGTCGGATTAATAAAGACTGGACACCCGAAACTATTTTTATAAGTCATTATTATTCCTTCAATATGAGTGAATGGTTTTATTGTCGTTGGGTTGTTTGTTTTTTAGTCGGTAAGATTATGCACAAATGTGTGTTAGTGACAATGTTAGAATGTATGCTTATAATATATATGTGTATTTGTAAATGTGTCTGTGCGCGTGTGTTTGTCGAAAGTTATATTGTCAGTTCATTATGAGGTTTTTTTGTGTGTGTGAGATTATGCACAAGTGATAATAATAATAATATATTATGAATATTAGTAACGTATGTTCACTTATTTATGAATGTGCATTTGGATATGTGTGTGTTTGCTATTGTTTTGTGTGTGTGTGTGTGTGTGTGTGTGTGTGTGTGTGTGTGTGTGTGTGTGTGCACGCACGTGTGTTTATGTGCGTGTGTGTATGCTAGTCAAAATCTGTATAACAATAATATAGACGACGTGGGTTTCTGACCTGTCAGCGAGAAGAAAATGGCTGAGGGTAAGCCTATGAATTTGTCAGTACGAGATAGATCAGTCGCACTGCGCCTCGCAATTTGAGATTGTTTTTCTCTAGACAGATTGCCTCTGTATCATCTATCTTGTCACGGGAAGTGTTGTGCTACTTTTCCTTGTGTCAATATAATTTGTGGGTCATCGCAGTGAAATCAGACGCTCGTCTAATTTTAGGGAACAGAGAAATCAGTACTTTTTTCCGACTGTTGAGCAATTATTATCAAAAATGTATTTTTTGCACAGAAAACTTCTCAACCCATGAAAGAACAAGTTTTATGGTGAAAGTTATTGAAGAAAAATCTTGTTTGAAAACCAAAAATAAGTTATTCAGTTGAAGGAATACGAGTAATCACCTTCAGAAGTCACAAAACTTTCTCGGCTATCTCGCTCATTTCATCTGTAAAAGCCGGTAACCTTGCTTCTTAATCTCTCGTTGATTTCAGCTGTAGCACCAAGGAACCCGCCTTCTTAAACCACACACATATCTCCACTTCTATGCAAGATAGGTCAACGTTTAAAAAAAAATTGTGTGTGTGTGGGGGGGGGGGGGGGGGGGTCACCTTCTTCTTCTTCTTCCTCGTTCTCGATGACAGCAGCTAGACAGTCAGTCCGATGTCACGCACGAACTGTGCTGCTATGGAGCTTTCTCTCAAGGGGAGTCACATTCTGCCACGTCTGTGTACGAAGGGTGGCGTAGCGCGGGCAGTGCTGAAGGATATGGTTGACCTCCTCTTGGTCGTGTCCACATTCACAGATCACTGACTCTCCCACTTTTCATTTGATGTGCTTATGGGGGGGGGGGGGGGTGTCACCAAGTTCAAGAAAAATAAAGCTGTAGTTTGATAATACAACCCCATAATATTATTGTTATTCTGCGTCAAAACTCTAAACTGACGAGCGCCTGATTCCACAAGGCTGCGACACATATTATTTGTTTCCCTCTTTTTCTCTGTTTTGCTCAATAACCAAGCTGGAGACATGGCCGACGTGAACTGATTCCACAAGGCTGCGACACATATTATTTGTTTCCCTCTTTTTCTCTATTTTGCTCAATAACCAAGCTGGAGACATGGCCGACGTGAACTGATTCCACAAGGCTGCGACACATATTATTTGTTTCCCTCTTTTTCTCTATTTTGCTCAATAACCAAGCTGGAGACATGGCCGACGTGAACTGATTCCACAAGGCTGCGACACATATTATTTGTTTCCCTCTTTTTCTCTATTTTGCTCAATAACCAAGCTGGAGACATGGCCGACGTGAAAACACAACTACAACAATATAAAGATGACAGCGATACTATAACTGTGGCAGCTGTGGTTGCTGTGATTGGGCTTGTCGTGTTTTGCTTCAGTACAGTGGCTCTGTTCCTCTGGCTTAGGAAAGGTAAGAGACTGTCAGTGACAGGAAAGATAAAATAAGAGAGGGGGTGAGAATAGCGAGACATAGGTTATGAGAATAACTACTTCCTTACTTCTAACCCTATCCGTACGTCGTGTTTTACCATCGTATCCATACGGCGTGGGGAACTCTGTGCCACCACTTTCAATAAGAGGAGATTAATTTACTCCTTACTCCGATCCATACGTTTGCATAGCCGTCTATCAAAATGATTTTTTGAAAAAATACTGAAAATTTCAAAGAGATCTTCGCACAAGAAGTACATTTCTAAAACGAGAAGAATACAACCCCGGGGGAACAAAATGCCTCCCAGGGCGTACGGATAGGGTTAAAGTACTACGGAACATGCTCTAATGGCCACTTGTATAATACAATCACCAGCTCAAACGGCCACTTCTCATTTACACCCCCCCCCCCTTTGTGTGTTTTAAAAAATCTTTATAATCTCAAGGTGTAAGACGTCCACCCGGGGCCGCCTAAGACGGTAACTTTTTCTCCTCGACAATGAGTGGTCGTCTTAGACAATTTCGACTGTCACTTATTTTCTGCCCTTCATGTCTTGAAAAAGTTCGAAGCTTCTTTATTCATTTCTAGATTTTTGTAGTGTAATAAAAACTGTTTTTTTCGGTAAGTGTTTTACGGCGCTCGCAACTGCAAAAGGTCATATGAGCGGGTGGGACACATTAAACATTTTCAGTTGGTAGGAAATTTTTTAATTTTGCCCGAGTGGCGGCCGAAGCCTACTCTTATCGATTTTGGACCACCAAGGGATCTTTAACGAGTGGAACTTGCACTCGAGACCACCGAGATTTTTTGCCGTTATCGGAGAAGGCTAGGTGCAGATCTTCCCTACCGTAAGATCAGGAGTCTGGATTCGAACCCGGGACCTATTGAATGAGAGTTGAACACCTTAACCTCTAGACCACAAGAGCCCCCAAAGAACCTTTTGGTCTTGTTATAAATACATTACCACGCCTATATATTGCATAACTAGCCTGTCTTTTAGGTTTGCGGGTCATACATTTTGTCACTTTGGAGATTGTTGTATAGAATGAAAAGGTACTACTTGTCGAAATGGAATGAGTTAAGATTAATTTTTTATGTTTTCCTTCGTCTTTTTTGGAAAGAGTTTCCTTTTAATACTTTTTAAAAAAAGATTGTATGTTTTAAAAGCTGTTTTAGTAAAACTCAAAGTATTTTTTTTTTAGCCCTCTAAAGTGACTTATAAAGGAATCTTGAGGACGCTTAGAGGAAAATAAAAGACCTGATAATCCGTCTGCAGAAATATCGTTGAAGAAATCAGAGACACGTTCAATGCTCTCAAGAATGCGATAAAATGTATTTCCTATATTTATACATATACAAATAGCATGACGTAAATTTCTGTCCTTTCTCATTGTATTCTATAAACCACGTATTATTTTCTTTTCTGCCACAGAACGGCTCCGGACAAAAATGTATCAGTCCAAGTAAGTTTTCAGAAGCCAAAATACGACTCCTAACAATAATTATACCATAATATGTTAACTGTTTCTAGAAAAGATACATGAAGGCTTGTCTGACAAAATTCCCATTTATTGCATCATCTTAAGACCATTTTTTAAATGTCTTCCTTAACTTTTGACATACGGCGCACCAGTCCAGCTGCCTCATAACATCGCTCGGTTGTTTGAAGTCATAACAAACATCTACAAAACCCCAGGATATCCATGTTATCTATGGGGGTAGTTCAATATGTATTCACCCTGACTATGACAGAATTGTGGTTAATCGATGAAACTCTTAAAATGGGATTTCTATCTTGCTGAAACACTATGTGTGCAGTTTTGAAAATTCCAATGAGCGGTTTGAATTTGAGAGCTCTGTTAATGTTCAAGGTAGTTCTTGAACGAGGGATAAACTGTGGAAAAGACAAAAAAATATCCAGCTGAACGACAATGCTTCAGTGTACAGAGCGATGAGGCAAATCGGACAGCAAAGTACATAAATAAGGACTACAAAGTTCACTCCTACCCACCCTATCCACCCTTGACATTTTAACTTTTCCTAAATCTGATGAAACATTCTCAAAGGACAACGTTTCCATAGTGATGAAGATGCTTAATATGCAGTGGAGAAATTATGGTTTGAGTCCCATCCGAAGTCGTTGAATGTTCAGGGATTTTTGAAGGTTAAAAAAAAAAAAAAAAAGGGCAAAACTTTCAATTTAGCGGATTGACTGCGTGGAGAAGATACATTGTGCGCATCAAATTTCAATGTTCTAGCTTGCGTCTTTCATCAAGATGAAGACTTATTGAACACCCGTCATACAATCAAACTTCATGTTTTTTTGCAGCATGGGTCATTCATTTCTATTCTGTTTGATATCAGTTTTATGCTAATATGTTTAAGTTTAATAGAAGGAGACTTTTTTAGTTGTAGGAGGAAGTTTGTGAGGTGAAGAAGTTGGTGGCAAAACTGGAAGTGAACAAAAGTGAAATAGCCTTTCGTATTGAGAGTTATCTCCCTGTTGGAAACAAACGCTACCTCAGAGTTACAAATTTCTGTCTGCCCAGTACATGTTCCTAGTTTTTAGATATTTGACGTAAAAAAAAAATTAAAAATTTGAATTTCTAATAATGTCAAGCTTTTTCATATGCAATTCTTAGAATATCTTGATAATGACTAATTTTAAAAAAATCTTACGATTTTGATAGAGCAGATAGAACATAGATTTTCTAATTTGATTTCTGACATCATGGTCTTAGTAACTAAAAGCATCCAAAAATGTGAGATAAAACTTTGTAATTCCGAGGTAGCGAAAAGGCCGTTCCAAAAGTAGATGTCATACGCATGCCCTCACACGATATTAGACGCAGAAGATATTCTAGAGCTGTGGTTTTCAAAGTGGGCGCTACCGCCCCCAAGGGGGCGGTGTCGAGAGTTTGGGGGGCGCTGTGACGAAATTGGGCAATTGGGGGGCGCTGGCGGGCGCTAAGAGGGCGGTGTGAGAGCCACATTAAAAATAATAAAAATTGATAGCTTAGGCATAGTTTACAATACTACTTATAGCTAAGAGCTTTCTTTCCCAGCCCACAAATCCCGTATAAAGCAGATTCATCACGACAAATCTGACAAAGATCTGGCATACTTCAACACTCTTAAGATCAATTTTCAGAAATGAAAATCAGTTAAACCGATGTTTGCAGCCCACGTCGATCAAGCTGATGAAGACTTACGAGCAACATATAGTTTATCTCAGCTGATTACAAACACCATGTTATTGGTGAGGACCTCATATTGCCTGCCATAAGAGAGGTGGTCAGCACAGTCCTGCAATGTGCCCCGGAGCCTGTGTTGAAAGTTTTCCCACTAAGCGACAATACCATTCAAAAACGTATTGATGAAATGTCAGCAAATGTTGAGGAATCACAGTGCAAAATGCTGAAAGGACGTGAGCTCAGCCTTTAACTGGATATCAGTTCATAGAGGATGAGGAAATAATGCAAGAATTGTTATTTGCTAAAATGTTGGAAACAGATACCAAAGGCGAGTCCATTTTCAAAGTGGTCCAAGAATTTTTCGACGAGAAACAGATCCCTCTGACCAATACAGTTGCCTGTGCAACAGATGGGGCTCCGTCGATTGCAGGTCGGAAACGTGGATTTTTGAACTTCTTGAAGAAATCAGTCCATGGAGTATTTACTGTTTACTGACAGAATTTGGTGGCAAAAAACCTGAATGAAAGTCTGCGTGACACACTGGCCATTGTCATCAAGTGTGTGAACAAGATCAAAGTCCACGCTTTGAACTCGAGACTATTTCAACAGCTGCGCACTGAAAATGACGAGTACTTTCAATGCTTGTGACTCTGTGCTGGAGGTTTTTTTTTCTCAAGAAAACAGACAGTGATCTCTGCAATAAACTGAAAAAACACAATAACAACACTGCGCTCCTCACAGATCTTTTCACAAAGTTCAACCAGTTCAACTTTCAGTTGCAGGGGGATGACACCAACCTGATCAAGGCTTTCATTATTCTGGTCGAAATTGGAAATGATCTGCCGAAACATTGGCAGAAGAAAATTTCTCAGTTTCCTAGCTTGACGAAGACACGGAAAGAAGGGCGCGTTTCTGACGAGGAACTACAAATATATATAGAGCAACCACCTCAGAGATTTGCATGCTGATATGAAGACAAGGTTTAGCCTCCTGATTTTTTTTGACTGGAAATTTCATACTGGATACTGGACCCATTGAACACTGAAACATGATAACTTGCAAGTAGCAATTGAAGAAGAGCTTCTGACGATAAAATGTGACTTTGAAATCAAACCATTGCTCAAAAAGCCGTACCAGTCATTCTGGTTGAAAACTGTTGTGCAAGACAAATATCCCTCCAAGTGGGAAAAGATCAAGTTGTTGTTCACCTCTTTTCCCGCCTCCTATCTAGAGGAGAGGGGATTCAGTGCA
>NW_004797818.1:394678-397614 GCF_000002075.1 Aplysia californica
CAAACACAAAAAAGAAGGAGGGGAGATAAAGACCATAGATGTTTGATAGGAAAGAAGGAGCAAACCACACCAGAGCACCCGTCAACCACCCACATCTGGTTTAAATCACGGTCAGTCGAAAGTAAACAAGCTTTTGAGCTAGTTCAGTTCAGATTCTTGTTACTCTTGCCTAGATTACTTATTCCCGTCTCTTTCCCCAGACTGTAAATTAATTGTAAACAAGAAAAGCAAACTCTTTACACCAAACAATGCCAAACATAAAAAAAATTGTTCTCCTTGCCTTTCAAATTTCTCTTCTAAAGAATGTTAAACACAGCTCCCCGCAGGTTTTTTTTTGTTGTCGTTGTTGTTATTATCGGCTATTTTTATCTCATCTCTCACCACATGCTGTTCAGAAGAAAACCCCTGCGTAAACGTGGAAATGGGCAACAGACCGTTACCCAACACCCCCGCCCCGACTGGACAAACCACCAGGGCGAAAACAATTACAGTTGACGCTCCACGGACAGACGGGGGCCGGAGACGTAACAACAGCAACAACAACAGCAACAACAACATCTACAACAACGACAACGACGACGATGATCACTACTACGAAATACCGATAATGTCACCGGTGTCAGCTCCCACACAGAAAGGTAATGATAATTATAGTTGGTCAGTCAGTGTCTGATGACGACCAATGTACATGGAGAGGAGAATAATCTTTTTAAAGCGAAATAGAAGAAATTAGGATTAAGATGGCTTGTGGCTTCTTCTAATAGGGCCAATGAGATCAATTCTGATACAGAGGTGTTTGCCACATTTTGAGCATCTTACTTACTTTTACTTTTTTCTTCCTCTTGTACCGGTGGGTGTCGCGGGGAGACACAGACGTTTGTCTGCAGCAAAGCGAGTGGCATGTAGGAGGGACATTCCATGAGCATCTAAAAATCTTTATTTCCACCCGTGGAGGCTTCTGTCTTGGCCACAGTATTTCTCATTTATTGTGAAGCCTCGTACGATCTCCTGCCCTCTCTGATGGCTGCTCTACAGCTCTGGGTCTGCCAGGAGGCAGTCTCTCCCAAATACAAACAGGTAAAGGCGAAAGGATCGTATGACGTTTATTTGTATGACATTTGAGATTGTGGTAAATATCGCTGCCACTAATAATAATAGAATTCAGGTAACAAAAAATATTGAGTCTATAAAATATGGATTTTAAATGAACGGTACGTGTTTATACGTCCCATCGGTAGGCCTACAGTTTAGATCATTTAGGAAGCGGGCTTCCGACCCTGTCCGTCAGGGCCAACCCGAGCGTGGTACAACATCCCAGACAACATCCCAGCACACAAACCCGGGCTGAGAGGGATACAACATCCCAGCAGACAGACCCGGGCTGAGAGAGATACAACACCCCAGCAGACAGATCCGGGCTGAGAGGGATACAACATCCCAGCAGACAGACCTGGGCTGAGAGGGATACAACACCCCAGCAGATATACCTGGGCTGAGAGGGATGCAATACCCCAGCAGATAGACCTGGGCTGAGAGGAATACAACATCCCAGCAGACAGACCCGGGTTGAGAGGAATACAACATCCTAGCAGACAGACCCGGGATGAGAGGGACACAACATCCCAGCAGACAGGCACGGGCTGAGAGCTAGGCTTTCTGAGAAAGCCTAGGCTGAGAGGGATGCGACATCCCACCACACAGACCCGGGCTGAGAGGGATACAACATCTAAGAAGAAAGACACGGGTTGAGAGGGATACAACATCCAGCAGACAGACCTGGGCTGAGAGGGATACAACACCCCAGCAGACAGACCCGGGCTGAGAGGGATACAACACCCCAGCAGACAGACCCGGGCTGAGAGGGATACAACACCCCAGCAGACAGACCCGGGCTGAAAGGGATACGACATCACAGCAGAAAGACCTAGATATTCAGTGAGCAATTTTAGTCTGGGCTGTGAATCGACCAAGTAATTAATACTGAATGTAGCCCAAGGTAAGTAGAGATAATTAATGAACACCTCGTCTTGAAAATTAAAACCCATGTTTTCGTTCCATCCAACTGGAGGTAACTGATATAATATTTTATCTCACGAAATTCTTTTGAATGACGTATCTTGTTAAAGAGTCAGTTTTGGTTGGGTGGTTTTTCTTTTGTACATATACATGTATATATGTATATATAAAATGTATATTTTTTTTAGCACTTGAGTATTCCAAACAATTTCACTCAATTCTTCGGTGCTTGGAGGGTGTTCCGGTGTGGTTTGCTCCTTCTTTCTTATGAAAAAAAATCTGTGCACCCTATATCCTCTTTTTCTTTTATGTGTTTGTCACTCTTTGTAACATTTTTAATATTCGGCACTTACATAATCTACTTGTGTAGCAAGTGTCGTAATACGCTTACTAAAACAAACAAATGACCCAACTGTTTCTTGCTTTGGCCCGCGAGATATACGGAATCACTTCGATCTAACCCAGCCCGCGATTTGGACAAGCTTGCCCTTACCCAGCATGAGATAAGTGAAGGGTGCTGACAAAATGAGTTGCTTCTCGGATTCAAGCCTTATTGAAACAGATACATCACTCTTATTATAGGTGAAGTTTTTACAGTTTAGAAGTATGAAATAATAAAAAGCACGTTATACTTGAAGAATATGGCATCAATAGAAAATTTGACCCTAGAGTCGATTTTTGGCCAATATCTCCATTTGTGGTTTGCGAGAAGTGACTCATTTTGTTAGCAGGTCTCACATATGAATCAGATGGAAGTCAAAACAACGATTACCCTACTCGCCATTGGTGCTTATAATGTATACCACATCACTCTTGTCTCGTTTTTTACCTAAAGAGGAAACATTTTCCTTATCACTTACACAAAACCAGAGTAACAAATAAAGAGAGAGAGAGAGAGAGAGAGAGAGAGAGAGAGAGAG
>NW_004797818.1:401683-403447 GCF_000002075.1 Aplysia californica
TTATCTGATCTGATCTGATCTCGTCTCATCTCTGTCTAGCTTTTCCAAAATGTAAATATATTTGTGGTTCATCATGTCTAACCTTATCGAAAACCTTTGCATAATCTATGAAGAATAACTATAAAGATCTTTCTGTGGCATTTCTGGTGCCCTTGTCAGGTCACTGTCAAAGCTAATTGTGTTTTTGATATATTTAATTTTAGACATTTTCTCTTTCTTCTCTTTGGTTTTCGCTGAAGGATTTTTGTTTTAATAACTTATGAGGATCATCGTTCTACGCATCTCACACTCAGCGGCACCTGGTTTATTAGGTAACGGTATAAAAACTGACTTGAACAATCTTCTGGAATCTCACCGCTGTCACTGTCATACGTTGAGTTTATGAGCTTTGTTGCTATTTCAGTGCCTAATTCTTCTCGAGTGACAATCACTTAAACTCGGATATTATCTGGCCCCTTTCACTTTTCCGTGTTTTATTTTATTGATCTAAGCCTGTACTTCTGCTTTCAGTATTGGTAGTCCAAATTTATTACATTCTCTTTTACCATATGTTCTTCTCTGTTATCTTTGAAAAGTCTTTCTGTGCACCCTGACTATCTGTTTGAAATGCTTCATTTGTCCATTGAAATATCTCCTCGTTTTGATGTTATGCACCTTGTATTTGAGCATCCTTTTAACCTATTTACTTTTTTGATTTTGGAATGCTTGTACATGTATTTGCTTTCCTCGCGTTGCTTCTTCTCTAGCCTCTTTGTTGACACTGATCCCTTATCCAGGTTAGCTTCATTACTTTTTTTCTTTTTTTCCCCTATTCAAAATGTTATATATTTCCACATTTGATTTTGTCTGCCTTCTCTCTTCCATTAATTTTTATATGTCCTGGGTCATCCAAAATTTGCTTTCTTCGTTGTTGTTTTTTATGGGGAGGGGGTGTACTTGCTTCCTTTAATGAATTTTTCAGTTTCTCCCTAGTTCTTTCGATTTAGTAATGTTTTCCAGAGCTTGAAATTTATTGCTTACATCTGTAGAGAAACAATCTTTCAATTCTAGATTTGTCGTTAGCAGGTCGAGTTCTTTTCATAATGGAAACTTAATTTAAAACAAATGAGTGTTTTATATGCTATGATGTGGGCCAATGGCCTTAAAACACTGATTAAACTTATTTACTGAAAGGTGCATTTCAAATTTTGTTTGGTGTTTTGACTTTTTAAGTTTTTGCAATCTTATCTGCATTTTACACATGACTCGTCGCTGTCTCATTCTGCTCCTGGTAATGATTTCAACGATTTTATTGCATTTCTTGTTTGGATTTCAGTTGTATCTCAAGGGCTCTACAAATTCTATTGTCTTCTTGGGTGATTTTCAAACCAAGTGTTTGAAATGATGAAATGATTTTTTCTGCACTGTCTTCATTCTGACACTCCCCCAAAACGTTTGATGTTCTTTGTTGGTGCTTCTTCAAAGAAAATTTTCACATTTTACAATTGATTAAAAAGCGCAAAAAACCTAAATGAATGCCGTTTACTGCAATCCCCACGACAACAGATGATCTAGATTGCATTTTTTTCTTCTTTTTCTTTTTGGTAGTGTTATCAGAATTGTAAAATATAATTTGGTATTTGAGACTTTAGGTTAAAACAACTTGGAGTGAGCTTTATTTATTTAATTATGTTGATGATGCTGCTGATGGTGGTGGTGGTGGTGGTGGTAGTGATGATGATGATGATGATGATGATGATGATGATGATGATGATGATGATGATG
>NW_004797818.1:404447-405556 GCF_000002075.1 Aplysia californica
TTAATGCAGGTTAAGGAGATGGCTTAGGCTATTGATTTTCCGAAACCAGTCGTTCACAAAACTATCTTTGATCGGCTAGGGTATCTCGTTGGGTCCCGAAAGATCGTCCAGTCCAGGTATGTGCACGGACGCACGTGTGTGTGTGTGTGTGTGTGTGTGTGTGTGTGTGTGTGTGTGTGTGTGTGTGTGTGTGTGTGTGTGAGGGTGTGTGTTGTATGTGTATGTATGATAACTTTTTAGTAAAGAATGGGTACACTAGATTTAGATGCTTTTTTTCGCCGGGGTTACTATCGGATACATGTATGTAGTTAATAGTAAGCAAAGTGTGTACCTAAGACTCCACTGCAATGCGCTGGGGGTAAAATAGTAATGCATTATTTTTTTTGGTAAGTTTTACGGCGCTCACAACTGCATACGGCCATATAAGAACGCGCGGAATACGTTTGACATTTTCATTTTGGTAGGAATTAATTTTGAATTCTGCTCGGGCGGCTGCTTAAGCCTGCTCTTGTCAATTTTAGGAACACTAAGGGATCTTTAATATGTGCAACTCGCACACGGAATTTTAGGTATTTTTTCGCCCTTTCTCAAGGAGGCTATGTGTTAAATCCCTTATCTAAGGGTTTTGGTTGAAAGACAGCAGTAAGAAGTAGCAGTACAAAGGCTGCAAAAAGAGTCAGAAGCCGGGAGAAGGGGGCAAAGAGGGGAAAATTGGAAGGGGGGAGGAGGGGACAGAAAGTGGAGACGAGAGCAGACGGCAGAACAAGGCAAGAGAGCAGAAAGGAGGTGAAAGGAAAACCTTTTTACCCTTAAAGAAGAAAAGATTCCCCGTCGCTTTCAGGTCTCAAACCAGGGACCTGTTGAATGAGAGGCGAACATCGTACCCACAAGATCACGAGAGCTCCAGTAAGTAAAGTGTCTGCTGGGGTACAGTAACTTGAATAAGGCATGAGTGCGACTGGCACTCCCCGAGGCGCATTCTGTGAAACGTCTTGGCATGGACCTATCAGACCTTTTATCGATTACTAAACTATGTGTGTGTCTGTGCGTGTGCGTATGTGTGTACGTGTGTGTGTGTGTGTGTGTGTGTGTGTGTGTGTGTGTGTGTG
>NW_004797818.1:405945-417486 GCF_000002075.1 Aplysia californica
TGTGTGAGTGTGTGTGTGTATGTGTGTTTGCGCGCGCGCGCGCGCGCGCGCGCGTGTGTGTGTGTATGTGTGTGTGTGTGTGTGTGTGTGTGTGTGTGTGTGTGTGTGTGCGCGTGTGTGAGTCCATGCGCGTGGAAAGGTGGGCTAATGTCAGTACTGTAGCTTACGAAAATTCCTGCAACTTTGGAAAGAATTACACAGAAACGATTGAAAACATTGGTGGGATAACTGAGCTTGGAAGTCGCTTGAATGTGTATTTCTTTGTGAGCAACATGACATGATTAATTTACTTTTGTTTTTCTCAATAGTTACTTACATTTTATGACTTAACTACGGCCTTGCCTCTTCTGAGACAAGCAGGCTTTGAGCCACCATTTCCCTCACTGCCTTCCCCTTCCCCCACCCCTTCCCCCACCCCTTCGTTCCGCCCGCCTTCATATAGACAGGCACATTCTTAAAAGTCTATCCTGGTTTTCTGATGTCATTTTCCTTTCAAAACTATTGTAAGTTCTTATGTTGTTGTTTTTTAAAACTGCTGCTGTGTGAAAATATATAAGGATAGAAGATCACAGGTTGACAAAGAACATATAAAATATGCAGATGACCGGCACAATTTTGCAACGAAAAACCAAGCTGATCAGGAAGACAGACAACAGGAAGGAATGGGGAACCATGATCGTCAGTGTCTTCTCCAGACTAGACACTGGATTATCTTTGTTTCAGTAATTCCGAAAAGATACAGTATGCAAAATAAAATGAATAAAAAAGAATAGAATACTACTTATGCTGGTTGTGTTGAGAAGCTTAGGTTACGATAACTAGGTTAGTGTATTGTGTTCAGAGATTTTATCAGGGGATACATTAAGATCACATAATGCACAAAATAATGCAGACAATTTTGTGGGTGGGTGGGTGGGTGGAGGACGTCTCTGGTTGGTCCTACTTCTTTTCTTCCACCTAGTCAATCTGCATGTCTCTCTCTTTACCAATAATACAATGACTGTTATCGTGTCGACGACCTTCTCTTTACCCAAAACAAACTATTTCACAAACACTTCATCATTGCACGGTGGCAGATTAATTGTTTCCCAGGTGTCGAATAAACTTTGAGTAGAATCTGAATTAGTTCATTTGTGATGGGGTTAAGCCTATGTTTAAGCCTATGTCGTGTTCTTTCGATCGATGATCGGCCCATAAAGGTTTTTAAAACAGTACCTCTTCATTGATCTGCAGGTAAGGTTGCCCACACATGGCCATGGGGGAGGGGGAGGGGAAGGAGGATGAGAGGGGGGGAGAGGTCGGCAAGACATGCTCAACACACAGCAGTCGGACTCGGAGATGTGCTGTGAGGATGAGCAGGTACATGCTGGTGTGGGTAAGTGCTGGGGAAGTTATGTCTTTATGATTCATCCCCGTTCTAGCCTTACTTTCGTTTGTTTTATAGTTGACTCCACGACTTGTGCTAAATTTGTTTGAGCTGATTTTTGGTTAAGTTGATCTTTGTCCCTGGTCCAAGCACCTGTTGTTTTTTACAGATCCCAACGGTAAAGTTGACCTTCGGATGAGTGGATATCTTTTTTATTCCCCTGACGACAATAACTCATTCGTAGTCGACTGTACTTGTCAATGAAGTTCATCGTAAAACGTCTACAGCTTGTCAAAGGGTGATGAATGGTCGTTTAGATTATGCTAAAATTATGTTCCCTTTTACTTTTGTAGCACCTGAGTATGGAGGATATAGCTTGCGTATGATAAAGAAGTGGAAACTCCTAAAATAACTGAAGTTATGAATGTTCCATTTTGGGAATATGAACAAAGGTTGCTTGCCCAGCAAACAGAACAGACAGAATATATAACTGAAGGTGGTCAGGGGAAAAACACAGCTAACTCACATTAATCCAACCACGACTTTACCTATTGTTTTTATCATGATAAACTTGGTTAGATCTACTTTTATAGAAATATAGTTTGTAAATATCTTGCTTGGTATAATTTTACTTGGTATATTTCATAGGCGTAATCTGCATGTACTTTTGCTGGTTATGGGCTAATATCCTGATTGTTTTCTTGAAATGGACGTGTCCAGTCTTTCCCTTGTTCCTTTCATTTGTCAGAAAGGAAACTAATTCTAACCGTGCTGCTTTCGACGTGCCATCATTAATAAGTATAATCACATCAAGATTGAGAAAACCCGAAGAGTCCACAAGTCTGAGAAAATCTGGGTCAAAGGAAAACGAGAAGCTAGAGTCCCTGTATATATAATCTCAAACAACGATGGCCAAGTCATTACATTTTTATACGAAACGTCTATACCGCTATTCTAGCACTGCAAAAAGGTTTTACGGATACATTGTATTCCTTCCCCTTGATTTTCTCAGACATTGGTACCACCTCGGCCACGCAGACAGACTCGCTTTGGTCTGGGGCACCGGCACTTCCGCATCCTGGGCCTGGCCCTACTGATTATGCTGGGACTGGCCCTGGTCAACTCTCAATTCACAGGTAAAAGGCTTAGGTTTAGTAGAGGTTTTACGGCGCTCGCAACTGCATATGGTCATATGAGCGCCAGTCCTCTGATTCACAGTGAGGAAATTTTTGTGTGTGTGCTTTTCTACAAATGAGTTTTACTCTCTTCTTTACAACTACCTATGTTCTTTTACTTTTTCTGTCCTCATGTGCCGCAAAGTGTCGAAGGGAGATCGCGCTTGTTGGACGTAGACAGATGTGTTGCTTTTTGGATTGTCATCTTGTTCTTTTGAAGGATCTTTTTGATCCCTTCGATTCATCTTTTGCGTCGTCTTCCTTTCTCCTTGAAGCCATCGAATCTTATATTGTATACCTTTGAGACTAACTTTGTGGCCCCATTCTCTCTAGATCTAGACATAATGCTACAAATGATACACACACACACACACACACACACACACACACACACACACACACACACACACACACAGAGAGAGAGAGAGAGAGAGAGAGAGAGAGAGAGAGAGAGAGAGAGAGAGAGAGAGAGAGAGAGAGAGAGAGAGAGAGAGAGGGAGAGAGAGAAAGAGAGAGAGACAGAGAGACCTCTTGTTTGTCGGTCAGAAAACTTTTTATGATTATCCCGTCGGCCTCTCTGGGTTGTACGGCTGTAGAGTTGTAGCTTAGATGTCCAGTTATGATAACGTTTAGTTAAAACGAGGAATAGATAAGGACTAGAGTGAATCTTGGAAGGAGTAGAAGCATGAGGAGCAGACACACCGTTGCCCACATTGATCACGGGTTGGGATTTAGCGGGACTTCTTAATCGTAAGTTCAAGAAAAGAAGATAGTAGTAGATTGGGCACACTCTTCGTCTTAGTCTAGGAAGCCAGCTCACAATGTGACGCGGCAAAGTATAAGATGGAATCATAAAGAGAAGAGGAAAAGAGGCAGACCGAGATCGACGAGGAACGAGATCTGAAGGCAGATCTCAGACAGATGGAGTATAGCTGGGTTGAGGAAGAGAGGATCACCCAGATACGAGAAAGGTGGGGAGACCTTTTTGACGGCCCATACCCAGTATCAGGGTGAAAAAGCACACCCACACACACACACCCACCCACTCACCTATACACACACACACACACACACACACACACACACACACACACACACACACACACACGCACACACACACACACACACAGAGAGAGAGAGAGAGAGAGAGAGAGAGAGAGAGAGAGAGAGAGAGAGAGAGAGAGGGAGAGAGAGAAAGAGAGAGAGAGACAGAGAGACCGACAGACAGACAGACTGACAGAGAGGGAGAGGTGGAGAGAGAGGGAGGGGGTAAAAAGACGGGCTTTACGTTTAAGGTATTAATTTTGAGGGAGGTTTTTGCCAGCACCTGAAAAGGGAAGACTCAAACAGCATGATCTGTACAGATACAGCTCATTATTCACTAAAGACAGTTTTTGCATTTCTTCATATGTCGACTGTCAGATTAAGATTACATGTGAATATATATATATATATATATATATATATATATATATATATATATATATATATATATATATATATATATATATATATTTATATACAGAGGCGGCGGGTGGACTAAAATTTGGGTGGGGCATAGGTCGCCTTCACCTCTTTACCACCAAATAGCAAGCAATGCAATGAGAACAAAACAGTGATGGTTTTTCTATACTCACCGCGAGTCACAGCATTTTGAGAACCATTCAAACGAAAAGAGTCACCTTTGTCTTCCATCTCTTTGTTCGAAGTTAAATTCGTCTGGATGTGGAAGGTGGGGACGAAGCCGTTTCACCTCCAAATTTCTCTAATTAATTTTCACCTTATGAAAAATTTGCCTCAAAAGTGGTTTGATGTAATTAATAACTGTTAAATCTCATTGGTACACACACAAACATGTACACACAGAACTCCAAACATTATTATATCGTCTGTGAGTTGGACTGGGCCGTGCAGTCCTGGAATGTAGAACGCACCTAACAAAAGCCCAAGGAGACGAATGAGTGCATAGGTAACTGTCACTGGGGGAACGCGTGTCGTAAACTTTCCCCCCGTTGTCAGTGCTGGAAGAGCGTGAACCCTCTGTGCAATGTTATTTTTTATTTTTACTTCTACTTTTTTACAGGAGGGGTTTCATTAGGGAGGGGCTGTCGGAATGGGCTCGTCCTTTGCTGAGCCCTTAACACATTTGATTGGCTGTTAGGTTATTATAGTTGTAAGCGCTGACAACACTGATTGGATAAACCAGCAAGTCGCCAAGTTGATCACTCTGTGTACATTTCGTGCTATCATAACAGTTTCAACCCACCACCACTGTATATATATATATATATTTTAAAAAAATAATTTTTTTTAAATATTTTTTTAAATATATATATATATATATATATATATAATATTATATCATATTATATTATATATTATAAACTTTGTGTTTGAGTGTTTTGTGCTAGAGTACTGAAGCGTTCGGTAGAACCATAATGTTTGTAGTTCTCAGTAAATGGAGTTCCTGTTTCTCCCCATACTCCCTTTCTTCCCACCTATAGTAAGCTCATCTTCCATTGTCTACCCCTCTGCAGTACCGCGATCTTGGAGGCGCCATCTGGTGGTCCGTGCCTCTAAACCGTACAAAAGTCCCACCTTCAGACAGCATCGGCTACGTCACCAGGCGCTTCTCAAAGCAGACGCCAAACATGAGGGCCTTGGACGCCTACAGAGGATCGCCCCCTCTAAGACCCCTCCAGCAACAGACTCACTAAAGGGAGTTGGCAACAGCTCGTTTGTCGTTAGTAAACTCATGGAAAAGTCACCTTCTCCTGTCAACGGGACACTTCCCCCTACGGACGAGAGAATATTCAAGTTTTCTGGATCTGATAAGTCTTCGAAAAGTGATTTGTCGAAAGGAAAAGGATTTATTTTTCTAAACAATCTTCTGAAAAAGAATGCCTCCTTACAGGTGCAAAAGAACGAAAGAGGTCCCTTCAAGGTTTCACAGAAAATTGTGTCTGCTGGGGATGCTGTCCCATTGAGAGTTGATATAAACAATACAAATGACAAGTCTGAAAAAACGACAAGAAGTCTCGAGTCTATTCTACACCAACCTTCACAAACGCCTAAGGCTTTCGACAGACCAACGGATGGCGCTTCTCCTTCAGTCACACAAAAGTCACCTGCGAGTACAGGTTCGCCCAAACTCAATACGGCCATTACGTATACACAGGCCAGCAACCCGCCTTATCTCGTAAACATGTCCCCAAAAGTGGAGAAGGAGAACGCTACGTCGCCGAGCGCAAAGAAGAGGCCGGCGTTTTTTGGCGACCAGCCTCAACCTAGCCTAGTGTCCAGTTTGGCTGTAGACAAGACTGAGTTGGAAAAGCCAGAAGCAGTTCAGACGAGAAAAGCATTCATTCAAAACGACCCAGCTCTGGTTTCAAATAAAAAACAGTTTCCTTTAATTTCATCGTCTGCACTGATTAACATCTCATTCTCAAGCCCCCACGAAGAGGAGACGGGTTTGAAGGTGCCCTTATTAAACCTTTTAATTAAACCTTATTTCCAACGCAATTAAACTGAATCCCAAATGGGAACAGCATAGGACACTACTAACATATAAAACCATCTATGATATTTTGGGGGCTGGTTCAGTAGTTGACACTAGAATGTGATTTAAATGTTAGCACCATGGATAAACATATTTTACAGCAGACGTACACGAACCACGCTGTGAACATGAGCCACTTGTAAATTCTAAAACCAATACATGTACTCATAACGCTTATAATACCGTGAAGGAAAGTTCTTGTAGGTGCAAAGTGCGTGGCTTCACAAATAAAAAGAATGATACTAAACTATTGATAAACGGTTTCGACTTCTTTTCTTCTTCTCTGCATTGCCCTGTTAAATCTCCGGGGTGGCCGATTGCTGATTCTTCAACCTTCCGGACATCTGGTTTTTATGTGTGTGGCCCTTTCTCCTACTTCATTGAGCCTCGTATACTCAGGCAGCGATATTCCAATTTGGCAGGTGTTACCACTGTAACTCTATACTCTTTATATTGTCTTTTTTGTGCAAAGTTTTGGCAGAAATCAATTTTGGATTTTGCTCTGGTCTTATCAATTATTAGTGAAGGGTGCTGACAAAATGAGCTGCTTCTCGGATTCGAGCCTTATTGAAATTGATACATCACGCTTATTATGGGTGACGTTTTGACAGTTAAGAAGTATGAAATAACAAAAAGCAGGTTATATTGAAGAATATGGCATCAATAGAAAATTTGACCCTAGTGTCGATTTTTGGCCAATATCTCCTTTTGTGGTGTGCGAGAAGTAACTCATTTTGTCAGCAGGTCTCACATTTGTGGTTCACCAAGGGACCTTATCGCCCTATCAAAGAAGGCTAAGTGTTCGACCTTACCTACCAGTACCAAAATCAGTGATGTGGCCAAAAGACAGCAGTAAGAAAGAGCCACGAGTAACAGTAGAGTATGTCAAGAATAGGTAGAGAGGAGCACAGATGAGGCAATGGTAGGATGAGTACGTGGAGATGAAAGCAATCGACAGAACAGGACTAAAGAACATGAAGAAAGGAGGATAACTGAGAGCTTTTTTAAAAATAGCAATATAACAACATATTATTGTTTTCGTCGCTGAAAGATAAATAGATATGTGTATATAAAATATGTATACATGTAGTGCTATTTCGTCTTGACATCGCGTTACTGCTTGATACTTTTAAAATGCAGCCTGAAATGAAGTGACCACCAGGAACATTACGGAACGAGCCAAAGTGAAGTGTCTTTGACAAGCGGGAGCTTGTCGCGATGTCCAATCTGATGTTATCAGTCCTATTTTTAAGCGTTGTTTTTGTTGTTGATGTTGTTTTATTCTTATTGTTGTTATAATTATTGTGAGGCCGCTGAGCTAAGGTGGCAACGGAGTCATTAATTTGTCAGTCACGCCCAGTTATCCGCGACCTCGAGAAGACAGCTTCTTTCAGGGTCACATAGCCTCCTTCATAGTTGCTGCTGCTGCTGGTGCTTCTGCTATTGCTGCTGCTGCTGCTGCTGCTGCTGCTGTTGTTGTTGTTGTTGTTGTTGTTGTTGTTGTTGTTGTTGTTGTTGTTGTTGTTGAGAAGTTTGCCTCATTGTAAGTACAGGTATTTAGACACTTCATTTCCAAAACGGATGTGTGCAGCTTGTGGGACTTCTCTCTTGGCTTCAACATTTCAAATTAATGAAGCTTTACAATTGTGATTTGCTTCCCTCTGTGATCGCTACTCTCCAGCTAGGCCTGACAGGAGCTAACTAGGCTCTCCCGTGATAAGGAATTAATGTAGGAGTCCTTCAGAGATCTTTTCAGGCTGTGCAATACTGTGCACACCTGCTGCCACCATACGCACCCATCGCCGAAGGAATTTGATGGGGATAGACGACAAAGGCAAAGGAAATTATGAATAAGAGCAGATGTTTGACTTGAGAAAATAATGTTTGTTTCAAGAGAGAAAGAATGGCGCAAACACCAGACTTACGAACTCACCTAGGTACAATGCATTTGTTGTCAAGATGCCATAATTCAGACTTAATTTTTTGGGAGTCCTTAACCCTATACTAGGACACTCCTATTTCTGTATGGGGGGAAAATCGCACCACAACAACTCAACCTGTTTTATTCCAAGCATTGAGATGAAGATGATACTATCTATCTATCTATCTATCTATCTATCTATCTATCTATCTATCTATCTATCTATTAAGTCTGCTTTCCACCCGTCCGTCTGTCTGTCTATCTGGCTATCCATCACTTAGATCTATTTTATCTTTGCACATGTTAATCTATATCACATCTCTCTATCTATTTTTCTTTGAATATCTGTCTGCCTATTTCTCTGTTGATCCATTTATCTCCTCCATCACCTTCTCTGATCCTTATCGTTTCTTTTTTCTCTTCTGTTCTTGCATTCAACTTGGTATATTTGCATTGCTTTCGATGGACGAAATACTCACTTATCTTGAAAACAAGTTGGAATATTTGCGATTGAAGGAGAATGGGGTCGCTTGGTTACATAGCCTGAGAGCCCGAGGTAACTGACAATTAATATTTTTGTGACTTTAATCAACCTTTTTCAGTAAAACTCACACAGAAATGAGTTTCTAGATGGACATAAAAGGTGTTAAGCAAAAAAAAAAAAAAAAAATCAATAAAAAATGCCAAACCGGCGGGAAAATGCCAATTTCTTCCATTTCATTATTTTGACGAGCGCTAGATCTCACCTCGCTGCTTCACATAATACAATTTAGCGAATGTACGTCTTTCGCGCTACTGCCGGTGGGACATGGCCTATTGCCTCGGCAGTCTGCGTGTAGTTCGCATACGTTATGATATAGGTACACACGACGAGCATGTGCACAACACTTGATGTGTTTCGTGAAGTCACTATCATTGTAGGCACTGGTTATCACCCGTACAACTAACAAAATCTGACGCGAATTTCCCTACTTAGTATGCCGGTTAATGAGGTCATGAGTTGCATCCAGGTCAACTAAAGACCGGCAAATTTCGTCCCCCTTTCCCCCCTCTGCCTCCAGCCCCCTAAAAACCAACACATTTTAATTAAATCAATTTTCTCTTTGTACGTGGCAACATACGAAACAGCGATACCAAAAAGCATGCCCTTTCTCCTGTTTTCCTTTCTACCCTCTGGCTTAATGCCACGCTTTTAGAACACCCCAACCAACGTCAAGTAAGGTTTCCTTTACTCACGAAAAGCTGATCAAATTAGACAATGAAACTAGCCTCCAAGCTGAAAAATGCGTAAACATATACCACATACACGTGGCGTGGTATATCTGGTTAAAAACAGAACAAAGCAATGAAACAAAACTTAACAACCCCCACCCCTCCCCGAAACCACAACAACAACAACGAAGACTAAAACAGAAATCATCGTTTAAGTTCCTTATAAAATGAAGAAAATAATAAAGACAAAAGCCTTACGTGTAACGCTATTGGTGTACATATTTTTTTGTGGGATCAAATATTGCCTTCCCCTGCCTTCAAAATATGAACATATTAATAATAAAACGCGTCCAAAAAAGATAGGGGGGCTCTCGTGGCCTAGAGGTTAATGTGTTGGCCTCTCATTCAAAGGTCCCGGGTTCGACCGAACAATTTTCTTCTCTAAAATTGTCTCCTTTCACCTCCTTTCCTGCTCTCTAGCAATGTTCTGTTGTCTGCTTTCATTTCCACTTTCTGCCCCCACCCCCTCACCTCCTTTGCCCCCTCCTCTGGGCTCCTGACTCTTTCTGCAGCCTTTCTACTGCTACTCCTTGGCTCCTCCTTACTGCTGTCTTTATGCCACACCCCTGTTCTTCTGGTAGGAAAGATCTACACCTAGCCTTCTCGGACAAGGGCGAAAAATCTCGGAGGGCCCGTGTGCAAGTTGCGCACGTTAAAGATCCCTTGGTGGTCAAAAAATCGATAAGAGTAGGCTTCGGCCGCCACCCGGGCAAAATTCAAAATTTCCTACCAACTGAAAACATTAGGAGTGTCCCGCGCGCTCATATGACCTATACAGTTGCAAGCGCCGTAAAACACTTTACAAAAACAAAAACAAAAAAGATAACAACAACAACAACTAACAATTAACGACGACAACAACAACAACAACAACAACAACAACAACAACAACAACAACAACAACAACAACAACAACAAAATCCGTATAACATTTAATCACGAACAGCTGAAGGACATCTCAGAGGTCAACTCAGAGATTCGATTGTTGTTTCTGATATCTAGCAAACGTCTGATGATTGGTATTTCCTTTCAGTTTCACAAGGCGTGGCTAACACGAAACGCCTGGAGTGTCAAAATGAGAAGACATGGCGCAGACTGTCTGGGGTAGGTGAATCTTATAAAATGCTCAGATATTCACCTTATTTTATAAATTTAAGGGCTCGACGCTATATCTAGTAAGTTTTGGAGAGGTGTTATAATTAAATGGTTAGAATACTCTAATAAAGACACAGACTACGTCCTCTCGTTAAACGGCTCTATTTTTAATAACGAATATATAACCTATAAAAATCCAACCCTCTTTTTACCATCATGTATATAAAGGGGCATTTAAGCCAAAAAGGATATAACCCAGAATGGACGATTACAGACTTTAGAAGAGTTTAAAGCAAAATATGGATGGATGCAATCCACTTTGTGTTTTAGACTACAAAATTATATCAAATGCGATGAGGAATGTGTATTTTAATGATGACAAGGATGACAACTTTTATTTCAGGGACACAATTGTAGGTACTACAGGGAGAAAACGTTTTCTTTCAGCATTAAGTAAAAGTGAGCCACCACTGTGCATAGGAATTTGGAAAAGAAAATAATTATGGTGATGATAGTAATGAAAAATATTCACCTTAGTCTACACACTGACTGTCGTCAGAATTCTGTGAAGACCTGTCACTTCTGATTTTGAGCCAATGGTTTTTCAACTTGAAGCAGGAGCTGGTGGGAGTTGGTTTGTTTTGTGTGTTTTTTAGGTAGGTGTTTTTACGTTACCATCAACGCAATTTGGATAATTTAGTATAGCCTACGGGCTTCCGACTCTACCTGTCAGGGCCTGCCAGGCTGAAAGGGATACAACCCACTAGAAAGATCGAGTTTTTTTAGTAGAGGTTTTACGGCGCTTGCAACTGAATAAAGTCATTTGAGCGCCAGAAGATTAAAGGTCTTACAAGAGAGTAACAAGCATAAAAAAGAAGAAGGGGAGATAAGGGCGATATATGTTTGATAGGAAAGAAGGAGCAAACCACATCAGAGCACCCGCCAACCACCCACGAAAGACCGAGATACTCGATAAAGATTCTCGGGAATCAAAGTCGGGTATCCCGCTTATGGCAGCGACACACTAAGTCTTAACCTCTACACCACACGCGCTGACCTATACAGTCTGACTATGTTATGAGTGCAGGTGGCTTGATGTTGATAACAACGATAATACAAATACTGCTACTACTACTACTAATAATAATGATAA
>NW_004797818.1:417586-428249 GCF_000002075.1 Aplysia californica
ATATTATATATTATAAACTTTGTGTTTGAGTGTTTTGTGCTAGAGTACTGAAGCGTTCGGTAGAACCATAATGTTTGTAGTTCTCAGTAAATGGAGTTCCTGTTTCTCCCCATACTCCCTTTCTTCCCACCTATAGTAAGCTCATCTTCCATTGTCTACCCCTCTGCAGTACCGCGATCTTGGAGGCGCCATCTGGTGGTCCGTGCCTCTAAACCGTACAAAAGTCCCACCTTCAGACAGCATCGGCTACGTCACCAGGCGCTTCTCAAAGCAGACGCCAAACATGAGGGCCTTGGACGCCTACAGAGGATCGCCCCCTCTAAGACCCCTCCAGCAACAGACTCACTAAAGGGAGTTGGCAACAGCTCGTTTGTCGTTAGTAAACTCATGGAAAAGTCACCTTCTCCTGTCAACGGGACACTTCCCCCTACGGACGAGAGAATATTCAAGTTTTCTGGATCTGATAAGTCTTCGAAAAGTGATTTGTCGAAAGGAAAAGGATTGATTTTTCTAAACAATCTTCTGAAAAAGAATGCCTCCTTACAGGTGCAAAAGAACGAAAGAGGTCCCTTCAAGGTTTCACAGAAAATTGTGTCTGCTGGGGATGCTGTCCCATTGAGGGTTGATATAAACAATACAAATGACAAGTCTGAAAAAACGACAAGAAGTCTCGAGTCTATTCTACACCAACCTTCACAAACGCCTAAGGCTTTCGACAGACCAACGGATGGCGCTTCTCCTTCAGTCACACAAAAGTCACCTGCGAGTACAGGTTCGCCCAAACTCAATACGGCCATTACGTATACACAGGCCAGCAACCCGCCTTATCTCGTAAACATGTCCCCAAAAGTGGAGAAGGAGAACGCTACGTCGCCGAGCGCAAAGAAGAGGCCGGCGTTTTTTGGCGACCAGCCTCAACCTAGCCTAGTGTCCAGTTTGGCTGTAGACAAGACTGAGTTGGAAAAGCCAGAAGCAGTTCAGACGAGAAAAGCATTCATTCAAAACGACCCAGCTCTGGTTTCAAATAAAAAACAGTTTCCTTTAATTTCATCGTCTGCACTGATTAACATCTCATTCTCAAGCCCCCACGAAGAGGAGACGGGTTTGAAGGTGCCCTTATTAAACCTTTTAATTAAACCTTATTTCCAACGCAATTAAACTGAATCCCAAATGGGAACAGCATAGGACACTACTAACATATAAAACCATCTATGATATTTTGGGGGCTGGTTCAGTAGTTGACACTAGAATGTGATTTAAATGTTAGCACCATGGATAAACATATTTTACAGCAGACGTACACGGACCACGCTGTGAACATGAGCCACTTGTAAACTCTAAAACCAATACATGTACTCATAACGCTTATAATACCGTGAAGGAAAGTCCTTGTAGGTGCAAAGTGCGTGGCTTCACAAATAAAAAGAATGATACTAAACTATTGATAAACGGTTTCGACTTCTTTTCTTCTTCTCTGCATTGCCCTGTTAAATCTCCGGGGTGGCCGATTGCTGATTCTTCAACCTTCCGGACATCTGGTTTTTATGTGTGTGGCCCTTTCTCCTACTTCATTGAGCCCCGTATACTCAGGCAGCGATATTCCAATTTGGCAGGTATTACCACTGTAACTCTATACTCTTTATATTGTCTTTTTTTGTGCAAAGTTTTGGCAGAAATCAATTTTGGATTTTGCTCTGGTCTTATCAATTATTAGTGAAGGGTGCTGACAAAATGAGCTGCTTCTCGGATTCGAGCCTTATTGAAATTGATACATCACGCTTATTATGGGTGACGTTTTGACAGTAAAGAAGTATGAAATAACAAAAAGCAGGTTATATTGAAGAATATGGCATCAATAGAAAATTTGACCCTAGTGTCGATTTTTGGCCAATATCTCCTTTTGTGGTGTGCGAGAAGTAACTCATTTTGTCAGCAGGTCTCACATTTGTGGTTCACCAAGGGACCTTATCGCCCTATCAAAGAAGGCTAAGTGTTCGACCTTACCTACCAGTACCAAAATCAGTGATGTGGCCAAAAGACAGCAGTAAGAAAGAGCCACGAGTAACAGTAGAGTATGTCAAGAATAGGTAGAGAGGAGCACAGATGAGGCAATGGTAGGATGAGTACTTGGAGATGAAAGCAATCGACAGAACAGGACTAAAGAACATGAAGAAAGGAGGATAACTGAGAGCTTTTTTAAAAATAGCAATATAACAACATATTATTGTTTTCGTCGCTGAAAGATAAATAGATATGTGTATATAAAATATGTATGCATGTAGTGCTATTTCGTCTTGACATCGCGTTACTGCTTGATACTTTTAAAATGCAGCCTGAAATGAAGTGACCACCAGGAACATTACGGAACGAGCCAAAGTGAAGTGTCTTTGACAAGCGGGAGCTTGTCGCGATGTCCAATCTGATGTTATCAGTCCTATTTTTAAGCGTTGTTTTTGTTGTTGATGTTGTTTTATTCTTATTGTTGTTATAATTATTGTGAGGCCGCTGAGCTAAGGTGGCAACGGAGTCATTAATTTGTCAGTCACGCCCAGTTATCCGCGACCTCGAGAAGACAGCTCCTTTCAGGGTCACATAGCCTCCTTCATAGTTGCTGCTGCTGGTGCTTCTGCTATTGCTGCTGCTGCTGCTGCTGCTGCTGCTGTCGCTGCTGCTGCTGTTGTTGTTGTTGTTGTTGTTGTTGTTGTTGTTGTTGTTGAGAAGTTTGCCTCATTGTAAGTACAGGTATTTAGACACTTCATTTCCAAAACGGATGTGTGCAGCTTGTGGGACTTCTCTCTTGGCTTCAACATTTCAAATTAATGAAGCTTTACAATTGTGATTTGCTTCCCTCTGTGATCGCTACTCTCCAGCTAGGCCTGACAGGAGCTAACTAGGCTCTCCCGTGATAAGGAATTAATGTAGGAGTCCTTCAGAGATCTTTTCAGGCTGTGCAATACTGTGCACACCTGCTGCCACCATACGCACCCATCGCCGAAGGAATTTGATGGGGATAGACGACAAAGGCAAAGGAAATTATGAATAAGAGCAGATGTTTGACTTGAGAAAATAATGTTTGTTTCAAGAGAGAAAGAATGGCGCAAACACCAGACTTACGAACTCACCTAGGTACAATGCATTTGTTGTCAAGATGCCATAATTCAGACTTAATTTTTTGGGAGTCCTTAACCCTATACTAGGACACTCCTATTTCTGTATGGGGGGAAAATCGCACCACAACAACTCAACCTGTTTTATTCCAAGCATTGAGATGAAGATGATGCTATCTATCTATCTATCTATCTATCTATCTATCTATCTATCTATCTATCTATCTATTAAGTCTGCTTTCCACCCGTCCGTCTGTCTGTCTATCTGGCTATCCATCACTTAGATCTATTTTATCTTTGCACATGTTAATCTATATCACATCTCTCTATCTATTTTTCTTTGAATATCTGTCTGCCTATTTCTCTGTTGATCCATTTATCTCCTCCATCACCTTCTCTGATCCTTATCGTTTCTTTTTTCTCTTCTGTTCTTGCATTCAACTTGGTATATTTGCATTGCTTTCGATGGACGAAATACTCACTTATCTTGAAAACAAGTTGGAATATTTGCGATTGAAGGAGGATGGGGTCGCTTGGTTACATAGCCTGAGAGCCCGAGGTAACTGACAATTAATATTTTTGTGACTTTAATCAACCTTTTTCAGTAAAACTCACACAGAAATGAGTTTCTAGATGGACATAAAAGGTGTTAAGCAAAAAAAAAAACCCCCCAAAAAATCAATAAAAAATGCCAAACCGGCGGGAAAATGCCAATTTCTTCCATTTCATTATTTTGACGAGCGCTAGATCTCACCACGCTGCTTCACATAATACAATTTAGCGAATGTACGTCTTTCGCGCTACTGCCGGTGGGACATGGCCTATTGCCTCGGCAGTCTGCGTGTAGTTCGCATACGTTATGATATAGGTACACACGACGAGCATGTGCACAACACTTGATGTGTTTCGTGAAGTCACTATCATTGTAGGCACTGGTTATCACCCGTACAACTAACAAAATCTGACGCGAATTTCCCTACTCAGTATGCCGGTTAATGAGGTCATGAGTTGCATCCAGGTCAACTAAAGACCGGCAAATTTCGTCCCCCTTTCCCCCCTCTGCCTCCAGCCCCCTAAAAACCAACACATTTTAATTAAATCAATTTTCTCTTTGTACGTGGCAACATACGAAACAGCGATACCAAAAAGCATGCCCTTTCTCCTGTTTTCCTTTCTACCCTCTGGCTTAATGCCACGCTTTTAGAACACCCCAACCAACGTCAAGTAAAGTTTCCTTTACTCACGAAAAGCTGATCAAATTAGACAATGAAACTAGCCTCCAAGCTGAAAAATGCGTAAACATATACCACATACACGTGGCGTGGTATATCTGGTTAAAAACAGAACAAAGCAATGAAACAAAACTTAACAACCCCCACCCCTCCCCGAAACCACAACAACAACAACGAAGACTAAAACAGAAATCATCGTTTAAGTTCCTTATAAAATGAAGAAAATAATAAAGACAAAAGCCTTACGTGTAACGCTATTGGTGTACATATTTTTTTGTGGGATCAAATATTGCCTTCCCCTGCCTTCAAAATATGAACATATTAATAATAAAACGCGTCCAAAAAAGATAGGGGGGCTCTCGTGGCCTAGAGGTTAATGTGTTGGCCTCTCATTCAAAGGTCCCGGGTTCGACCGAACAATTTTCTTCTCTAAAATTGTCTCCTTTCACCTCCTTTCCTGCTCTCTAGCAATGTTCTGTTGTCTGCTTTCATTTCCACTTTCTGCCCCCACCCCCTCACCTCCTTTGCCCCCTCCTCTGGGCTCCTGACTCTTTCTGCAGCCTTTCTACTGCTACTCCTTGGCTCCTCCTTACTGCTGTCTTTATGCCACACCCCTGTTCTTCTGGTAGGAAAGATCTACACCTAGCCTTCTCGGACAAGGGCGAAAAATCTCGGAGAGCCCGTGTGCAAGTTGCGCACGTTAAAGATCCCTTGGTGGTCAAAAAATCGATAAGAGTAGGCTTCGGCCGCCACCCGGGCAAAATTCAAAATTTCCTACCACCTGAAAACATTAGGAGTGTCCCGCGCGCCCATATGACCTATACAGCTGCAAGCGCCGTAAAACACTTTACAAAAACAAAAACAAAAAAGATAACAACAACAACAACTAACAATTAACGACGACAACAACAACAACAACAACAACAACAACAACAACAACAACAACAACAACAACAACAACAACAAAATCCGTATAACATTTAATCACGAACAGCTGAAGGACATCTCAGAGGTCAACTCAGAGATTCGATTGTTGTTTCTGATATCTAGCAAACGTCAGATGATTGGTATTTCCTTTCAGTTTCACAAGGCGTGGCTAACACGAAACGCCTGGAGTGTCAAAATGAGAAGACATGGGGCAGACTGTCTGGGGTAGGAGAATCTTATAAAATGCTCAGATATTCACCTTATTTTATAAATTTAAGGGCTCGACGCTATATCTAGTAAGTTTTGGAGAGGTGTTAAAATTAAATGGTTAGAATACTCTAATAAAGACACAGACTACGTCCTCTCGTTAAACGGCTCTATTTTTAATAACGAATATATAACCTATAAAAATCCAACCCTCTTTTTACCATCATGTATATAAAGGGGCATTTAAGCCAAAAAGGATATAACCCAGAATGGACGATTACAGACTTTAGAAGAGTTTAAAGCAAAATATGGATGGATGCAATCCACTTTGTGTTTTAGACTACAAAATTATATCAAATGCGATGAGGAATGTGTATTTTAATGATGACAAGGATGACAACTTTTATTTCAGGGACACAATTGTAGGTACTACAGGGAGAAAACGTTTTCTTTCAGCATTAAGTAAAAGTGAGCCACCACTGTGCATAGGAATTTGGAAAAGAAAATAATTATGGTGATGATAGTAATGAAAAATATTCACCTTAGTCTACACACTGACTGTCGTCAGAATTCTGTGAAGACCTGTCACTTCTGATTTTGAGCCAATGGTTTTTCAACTTGGAGCAGGAGCTGGTGGGAGTTGGTTTGTTTTGTGTGTTTTTTAGGTAGGTGTTTTTACGTTACCATCAACGCAATTTGGATAATTTAGTATAGCCTACGGGCTTCCGACTCTACCTGTCAGGGCCTGCCAGGCTGAAAGGGATACAACCCACTAGAAAGATCGAGTTTTTTTAGTAGAGGTTTTACGGCGCTTGCAACTGTATACGGTCATTTGAGCGCCAGAAGATTAAAGGTCTTACAAGAGAGTAACAAGCATAAAAAAGAAGAAGGGGAGATAAGGGCGATATATGTTTGATAGGAAAGAAGGAGCAAACCACATCAGAGCACCCGCCAACCACCCACGAAAGACCGAGATACTCGATAAAGATTCTCGGGAATCAAAGTCGGGTATCCCGCTTATGGCAGCGACACACTAAGTCTTAACCTCTACACCACACGCGCTGACCTATACAGTCTGACTATGTTATGAGTGCAGGTGGCTTGATGTTGATAACAACGATAATACAAATACTGCTACTACTACTACTAATAATAATGATAATAGTAGTAGTAGTAATAATAATAATAGTAATGGTAACACCAATAACAATAATAATAATAATAATAATAATAATAATAATAATAATAATAATGATCATAATAATAATATCAATAATGATAATCATAAATAATGATAATAATAATAATAATAATAATATCAATAATAATAATAATAATGATAATAATATAACACGCGCCAAGTCTGCGGCAGACATCGGCGATCATGGCTTTCCATTTCTTTCTTTGCTCGGATGCTCAGAAAAAAATCTGCATGATCCTGATTATTCCCCGTCACCCATCTGTTTAGGCTTCTGTTGGTCTTCCCCTGCCTCTTTTGCTTTCAATTATGCCAGAAAGAGCTATATTATGTTCAAGGCCTTTATAATACTACTACTACTACTACTACTACTACTACTACTACTACTACTACTACTACTACTACTACTACTACTACTACTACTACTAATAATTATTATTATTAATATTATTGTTATTATCATTATTATAATAAAATAATAATAATACTTATTATAATAATTATAACAATTAAATAATAATAATAATGGATTGTTTTTTCCGAACATATAGCGAGTTAATCAGTCATCAGCCTTTTTCTGGAATAACCAGCGTGTATCTCTCCCTGGCAGTGTCTTCGTCACAGCGTGGCCGTCGACATGTTAAACGTGGTCGTCTCCTGTTTCTTTGAGCCTTTTGCTCCCTGGGCTCAGACTCCCACTTTCTACGTTTACGTTTTTGTACTGAGCATGAGTACAAACATGGTATGCGGACGGCTGCTCCAAACAATTTCAAAAGGCCGATCTAGTCATCTGACCTGGGACGCACCGAATGAACTCAGTACCGTACCGTACGTGAAGGTAAAGAAGGCGATGACTCCCACCAGCGCTCACGAGAAAACGGCACCGCCAGTTGTCGTGCAAGGCCCTCAGTCTGCGCACGGCCCCTGGGCCGATGCTATAAACCATACTAAGGATGCACCCGATGAAAGTGAAGACATGAATGAATTGTCCACTTCTGAAACGGCTCTCATTTTGTTTTCACTTCATAGTCCCTTTTTGGCAAAGTCACAGTCCAGCGGTTTCCGTAGCTCAGTTACTGGTCGCAAGCTTTTGGAAATACCTAAAACAGTGGCGCGAAATCTTCAAAAAAGGGGCTTGAATGCTCAGCCAAAACAGAACAGCAGTCGGGAAATGAAAGATGGGACTTGTCGAAACGTCTGTGGCACAATGAGACTTTTTGACCTTGAGAAACCCTACTCTTGCTCATGTCACAAACTCTGTGCTGTGTACCGCTCCTGCTGCTCGGATTTCAGACTTGAGTGCCCGCAATCCTGGCTACAAGGCAACCAGTCACTGTCGCCCGAACTCTTAAGCGCTAATTCCACGTGTATGGACAAGACCAAGCTCCTAGCTGTCACTGGCTGTATGACAAACCGTACGCACACACAAAATAGTTCTACAGACGGTTTCTCTTTTCAATTTCCCGTCGTGGATAACAGCACAGGTGTTCTTTACGACAGTTTTGAGACATATCTCTGTTACGCCACTAACCAATCTGTGCCTCTGACACTCAAGATCGACGTGCCAGGCATCAGTAGTCATGTGGTAACAACGGCACAGCGGCAAGATCTTTTTAACGGCGGTGCTGAGTTTACTTTCGAAATCCACGCTGTCACTTTTCCCAAGTACTACTGTAAACCTCGTAAAACGAAAAATAGTACTACTAGTCTCCCCGGCTTTTCAACTCTGCTCCAGGTGGACAACAAACGTGTAGGAATAGATGGACACATTATTGTTAATACCCTTTTTGCAGACGCGGACGTAACCGAGTGCAATATCACTGGTGGCAGGACATGTTCCAAATGTGACGAGGGCGGTGAACTGCGGAATGGACAATGTCAGTACCCCACGTACGTCAAGATATCTGTTCATCCCTACTCTCCTACGCTGACGGACAGAGAGGTTGATGACCTCCTTCAGCACGTTCGCTGTTTTTTTCACAACCATCTGTCTCCAAAAGTTGTGTCTACGGACGTTCTAGGCCTGAGAAACCAACCACAATTCACGATGGACTTGAAAGTCACCCACTTGGAAAAAGAAATGCTCCTCGTAGGGATGATCTGGCCACAGTCTATAACGCAAAGCATTCTGGGCTACATAAGCTTTGGAACAGCCTCTCTGAGACGACGCCGTGAGATGGACACAGAGGCGGAACGTCCTCTGGTCGGAGTGAAACACTGGCCAGACACTCCCTCCAACACTCACCTAGCGCTTACCGACACAGCTAACAATACAGAAAGAAGGCTGTGCGTCCAGGTCTCGGCCACAGCTCTTGACCTCAATGAGGACTGTTCTGGCGAGGACCGCACTCTGGACCAGCACATGCCAAATCTGTATGCCAGCTGCTGGACATCTGCTGCTGCTGCTGACCTGTCCCATAGGTCGATGGTAGTTGCTTGCCAGCTTGCCGGTTGCTTTGCTCTGAGAGTGTATTTCAGAATGATGATATAGATTGTATCATCTTTTTCCGGGTTATTGTTTTCTTTTCCATATATAGAGTGGCGTTGTAAACATATAACCATTTTATCTATCTATCTATCTATCTATCTATCTATCTATCTATCTATCTATCTATCTATTGAGTCTGTTTTCCACCCGTCCGTCTGTCTGTCTATCTGGCTATCCATCACTTAGATCTATTTTATCTTTGCACATGTTAATCTATATCACAACTCTCTATCTATTTTTCTTTGAATATCTGTCTGCCTATTTCTCTGTTGATCCATTTATCTCCTCCATCACCTTCTCTGATCCTTATCGTTTCTTTTTTCTCTTCTGTTCTTGCATTCAACTTGGTATATTTGCATTGCTTTCGATGGACGAAATACTCACTTATCTTGAAAACAAGTTGGAATATTTGCGATTGAAGGAGGATGGGGTCGCTTGGTTACATAGCCTGAGAGCCCGAGGTAACTGACAATTAATATTTTTGTGACTTTAATCAACCTTTTTCAGTAAAACTCACACAGAAATGAGTTTCTAGATGGACATAAAAGGTGTTAAGCAAAAAAAAAAAAAAAAAAAAAAAAAAATAAAAAATGCCAAACCGGCGGGAAAATGCCAATTTCTTCCATTTCATTATTTTGACGAGCGCTAGATCTCACCTCGCTGCTTCACATAATACAATTTAGCGAATGTACGTCTTTCGCGCTACTGCCGGTGGGACATGGCCTATTGCCTCGGCAGTCTGCGTGTAGTTCGCATACGTTATGATATAGGTACACACGACGAGCATGTGCACAACACTTGATGTGTTTCGTGAAGTCACTATCATTGTAGGCACTGGTTATCACCCGTACAACTAACAAAATCTGACGCGAATTTCCCTACTTAGTATGCCGGTTAATGAGGTCATGAGTTGCATCCAGGTCAACTAAAGACCGGCAAATTTCGTCCCCCTTTCCCCCCTCTGCCTCCAGCCCCCTAAAAACCAACACATTTTAATAAAAATCAATTTTCTCTTTGTACGTGGCAACATACGAAACAGCGATACCAAAAAGCATGCCCTTTCTCCTGTTTTCCTTTCTACCCTCTGGCTTAATGCCACGCTTTTAGAACACCCCAACCAACGTCAAGTAAAGTTTCCTTTACTCACGAAAAGCTGATCAAATTAGACAATGAAACTAGCCTCCAAGCTGAAAAATGCGTAAACATATACCACATACACGTGGCGTGGTATATCTGGTTAAAAACAGAACAAAGCAATGAAACAAAACTTAACAACCCCCACCCCTCCCCGAAACCACAACAACAACAACGAAGACTAAAACAGAAATCATCGTTTAAGTTCCTTATAAAATGAAGAAAATAATAAAGACAAAAGCCTTACGTGTAACGCTATTGGTGTACATATTTTTTTGTGGGATCAAATATTGCCTTCCCCTGCCTTCAAAATATGAACATATTAATAATAAAACGCGTCCAAAAAAGATAGGGGGGCTCTCGTGGCCTA
>NW_004797818.1:428421-438988 GCF_000002075.1 Aplysia californica
CACACACACACACACACAGACACACACACACACACACACACAGACACACACACAGACACACACACAAATACACACACACACACACACACACAAAGATGCTGATTTTCTTGGGTCTGTCTTGATTTGGTAAGTGTTTCTAGAGGGGTTGATTATTTGTTAAAATTCAAAATAAATTTGCTGTTGAACGACAGTCATTAGCTGCATCATCAAATCTATACACGCCGGCTTGTACCAAATAGGTTATACGATGGAGTTCGCTAAAACCAAATCTGCAGTACCCTCCGGTTTTCTTCGGTTTTGTTTGGAAATCGGTTTAGAAAGGTTGCTCAAATACAAAGACCAACATTTTTTTTTTAAATCGGATATTTTATTTTGTTTCGGCTGACCGCTGTTTTCGGATAAACCAAGTTCGGTTTAAGCGGACTCCTCCGTATGTTCCTTCAGACATCATCATATTCTATCAAAGAAGGCACAATGGCATTTCAAGATCCAAAAGTGACACAATGTGTTTATTGAGAAACAGTATCGTCTTTTGTCGATTTTCGATTTTTTGGGTTAATTTAGTCTGCCAGTCTATGTCATCATGTTAGAACAATTGTTTTTCCGTTTCAACAAAAATAAAACACACTTTTGAGACAGTCTCAGTTTCACTCTGCTCATAACACTTTTTTTTCTAGTTTTCTTTCATCCTTTTTTAAAGAACTTAAAATAGCAATAAGCTGAGTTATCTTTAATGTTTCAAATTGAACAGCACTACAATGATCAGTGCTACTTCTTCTTCTTCTTTCCTTTCCCTTTCTTTTTCTTTTTCCCCTTTCCGCCTGTGTATCCCTCTTCCTCCTGTCGTCTCTTGAGCCTTTTCTTAGCCAGTGGCGTCTTCATGTACCAGTCGTGAACTGCCGCCTCCTCCTCCACATAGATGGGTTCGTACGTGGCGATACGTTCAATGAACTCAGACGCCCTCAAGTTCCCGCGACGGTTCAGTCGCTTCATCCGGGTTTCCGTGAGCACTTCCGCGCATGCGCTTTGAATGGCAAACGCTGTGTAGCCATTGGTTACCTGAGTGATCAGAAATAAGGCATAATGTACATTGTTACGGAAAACAGGGGGGATGAGGAAGAGGGGGGAGAGGGCAGCGGTGGAGAGGTACAGACTTTCATCTTTGCAATTGTTCAGTAAAAAGATGGAGTGATATATCCGCAGGTATTTCAATAAAAGCCACGAGGTATATGACGGTGTAATGCCTTTGATATAAAAGTAAGGTTGTATCAAGAGGTTGGATCTAATTTTCCTGTTATATTGGGGTATATTGGAGGTATAATGCTTTACAACGTGACCATTATTGTGTTGATGTGTTTCTTATCAACTCAATATTAAACTGATTCAAAATGACACATTTTTGTAAGGTGGCCTCTCTAAAAGTACACGTTTCCTTGGTCAAGATACCCGCCTCTTAAACAAGCCAACAGTGTTGATAGGTTCATGAAACTCATACACTTACATACTATTTGGCCAGGATAACCAGAGTTTGTTTTACAGCGGTTAGGCACTTCGCTGTCCAACGCAATACCCGAGTTTGATCCCGAGTAGGGAGCATCTAACTGTGTCTCTCAGTCTGTCTGTTGGGATATATTGTATTCCCCTCAGCCCGGGATCTAATATCCCGGTTAGCCCTGACTTGCAGGGTGGGAAGCTGGCCCTCTGAGCGATCTAAATTGTGTCAAGGGTGGTGTAAGACACTTGCATTAGCTAGGATAGAGTGATAACAAGTACGTTCAACACTCACCATACTTTGTCACACATGGGTCAAAATGAGTGTGAACTGCATGCTGGGTTTTGTACCTGCATTTGGTCCTTTTCCATTTCGTTTCTAGCGTGCTTTTTGAATTCGCGATTTGAGTCGCCCATTGTCATGTGCGTGTTTAGAATCGTACCACGTTATGTCCGGCTCCTCCCCAAATTTCATGGCAAGATGTATCCCAGCAACTACACCCTGGCCCTACAAATGTTGTGACCCAGATAATTGTGGACGTGGTCCACAAGTTACAAACTTTCTATATTATGATGTACATACATGTATATTGTATATACTCTCTCTCTCTCTCTCTCTCTCTCTCTCTCTCTCTCTCTCTCTCTCTCTCTCTCTCTCTCTCTCTCTCTCTCTCTCTCTATATATATATATATATATATATATATATATATATATATATATATATATATATGCGTGTGTGTGCGTGCGTGTGCGCGAGCGTGTGTGTGTGTGTGTGTGTGTGTGTGTGTGTGTGTGTGTGTGTGTGTGTGTGTGTGTGTGTGTGTGTGTGTGTGTGTGTGTGTGTGTTGATATACTACGCATAATATAAAATATCCAACTTCTCCCTTGCACTAAATTAGCCATCATGGCGCAAATGCACTTCTCTTCGCTCAATCAAACAAGCGAACAAACAAACAAACAAACAAAGAAACAAACAAACACGCGAACATTACAGAGTCGACGAAGGCGTATACCATTTACAGACGCAACTCAATCACCTTGGTCAGGGAGGAAATGTCCAGGTCGTGGGAGACCATCTGACTGCCGCAGTGTTTGGCGATGAAGTATTTCCACAGGAGCAGACGACTGGCGTAGTCTGGTCGAGGCACGAACACCACCCGCTGGAAGCATTTGGTCAGGGGTTTGGGCTTGGCCAGGTACGGTCGGCTCGTGGTCCCCACCAGCATCATGCGGTCACCGTTCTTGATTTTCTGGGTTATGAGAATATCGAGAGCAACCCGTCCTTAGTTTTAGTTTTTAGCAAAGATCGTACTTAACAAGATAGTTCACTTCCCTCTTTGAGTTTGAGCCAATTAAAAAAGTGTCCTCAAAATTTGGGTGGCGCCCTCTTCGTGAAAGCGCGAACTTTGCGAACAGAGTCACCCTACTTGTGTGAAAGACAATAAAAGTGAAACTAACAAACCGAGCTACTCTTCTTCTTTTTCTAGAGAAACGAAAGAGAACTTCAAGTCAAAGACTGCAGCGCCATCTGAAGCAATGCACGGACTTCCGCGGACACTTTTTTGGCTGAGTAAACAATCTTGTTATGTACGATCTTTGGTTTTACTAAGGTTTTATGACACCCGCAACTGCATAAGATCATATGAGCGCCAAGGGGTGAATGTCAACAGAGAAGTTCAAACGGGGAATCAGGCATACTCTGCTCACCTCTCAAGCCTCAACAGCACAAAGTCTGCTTCGACTATCAAGGCACCCCGGAAATAGCAGTTCACAAGAGAGTCATAAACAAACAAAAGAAGTAGAGGAAAAATGACAATAGTAAGGATGAGGAAAGAAAATGCAGCAGTTCCTCCTATGTTGTTCCGGCACAGTATGAGCATGACATTGATAAATCAGCCCATTTACAATTCTATTGTGTGCAAGAACATGTTACCCCCCCCCCCCCCCCCTTTTTTGGGAATGGTCTAAAGACAACTACAGTCAGTAGCACCGCCCTCGGTGGCAAGCTGTTCAAATGAACTGAGTCCAACATTTTGAAAGAAACAAAATGTTATTGTAGTTTCTTAAAGAGAAGCACATGGACAAAATAACGGCCATATTGTGGTTGGGAAATGTAAGACAGACAGACAGACAGCCGACCAGACAGACAGACAGACAGACAGACAGACAGGCAGACAGACAGGCAGACAGACAGACAGACAGACAGACAGACAGACAGACAGACAGACAGACAGACAGACAGACAGACGGACAGACTGGTAGGCAGGCAGGCAGGCAGGCAGGCAGATAAGATAAGATAAGATAAGATAAGATAAGATAAGATAAGATAAGATAAGATAAGATAAGATAAGATAAGATAAGATAAGACAAGACAAGGCAATAATAATAATAAGATGGCACGATAACGTTATATTTTAGTGCTCCAATGGAAACATGTAACCGATGTCACCGATAAAAAACAAATGTGACAGAAGAGTTCCTAGACAAACCTTGATGGTTTTCGGCAAGATGCTGGCCCATCGCGCCGGTTTTGCGGGGTCTTTCTTGTCCTTTTTGCTGAGGAACAATTGTTCACAATCGCCCACCCAGAACACCGAGGGCTCCATGGCTTTGCCAACCTGGGGACAGACACGGGTCGTCATCTATGTTGTTGTGCTTATTACGTCATCTATATAGACATGATATGATGATAATTGTTTCACATAGTATAGAATTATTGTTATTATTTCATCTATATTATTATGGTAATAAATTAATCTCTATTTTTATGATCATTATTTTATCTGCAGTGTTTTGTAATTATTTGACCTATATTATTGTAGTTATTATTTCACTTATATTTTCTTGGTAATTACTTCATGTAGCCTATATTATTATCGTGATTATTACTTCGTCTGTATTATTAGTATGGTTATCATACTAACCCAGACACTTTCCAGCACACCATAGAAGCATACGTAATAAGTTAAGCATTTATCGTTTTGTCGGACGTGTTTGAGAGGTATAGAAATGTTGACAATAAATAAGTGAATGCTCTTTAATGCCATGCTATAGCACATTCTAAGTAAAAATACCTCCATTATGAAGAGCCGCATGCTTTACAAGGAAATCTGGTTTACAATGTTTGAATAGACCCACTAAGCTCCTTTGAATAAAAACAAAAATTTCCCTAGGAATCAGCCTGAAAATTAGACGTTCTGAAAAAGCGCCTTGTATTTTGTTGTCATGGCAACACAACCTGGTGGCTATTGTTTGACTCTGCTGGCGTGGTTGTGAAGTTACAAGGCTGTCCTATGTTATGTACAAAGGTTTTGAGTTCGATTCCATAATGGAGGAATGAATTGTATTATTATGTGTCTGTCAAGTAATTGTTACGCTCTTCGCCTAGTCACATATTATAAGACACTAGCTTGGCCCCCTTCCGAGGAATGATCGGTGCATTAATATCAACTGAAAGCCATTGGCCTACTATATTTACACTCTACTGGAATGGAGCCATAAATCCTGAGAGATGCAAAAAATTAGAAGGTTTAGATATAGTGATGTATAGATTGATTCTCTATTCGTTTTCGTGGTTGTACACTCCAGAATTTCAAAAGTGTGGAAACAATGCGCACGGCTAAAGAACGGAAATCTCACTTGCTTACAATGACGTCTTAGAAGACGGACTTTCCCAAGATTAGATCTAAACAAAACTAGTGAAAACTTAGAATTAAACTACAGTGACTTCAGACTCCTCAATAAAACTGTGCTCTCTTCAAATTATTCTGAACCACCATTAATTTTGTAACATTCGAAAGTTAAGTGGTTCCGAAGTTTTAGACGGCGAAAGTGACGGACTCTCACAAATATAATATGTATAGATAGATTATAATGGTTTGAACCATGTGTGAAGTGGTTGTTTTTCCCCTTTACGCTGCATGGGATCCGGTGTCTCTGCCATCCCGAGCTAGTCCTGATAGGCACGGTTGAAGTAGTCTGCATACATTTTGATATCTTCATTATAATGTTGATAGCCGAAGATGAACAATGTTTATGATTAATCTTTTATCATGACGGAAACAGTATAAAACTATAGCCTCTATTGATGATGACGAGGTCGCCTAGAGATCATACTGAAATGAATTTATACAATAATCTTTTCATGATCCGCCACATCCTTTAAACTTTTTTTTCTGCTGACCTCTGACCATCATGAAGTGGGTTGACGTTATAGGGCGCCAGGTAAGTTGAATTAATTGTTTCTTGCCTTCTGTTTCTGCCTGTTATGTTTTTTTTTTCTTGTGCTGCACCCTTTTTTCTTGTGTGTTTTTTTTTACCTACGCGCTCTATCACGGAATCCATACTTCCAATAATAATTGCCATTCTATGTATGACAAATACCATCTTGATGCAATCAGAATGGCATTTATCGTTGGAAAAATCGATTCTGTGACAGAAAGCGCTTAAAAAGAGGGCAAAATTAGGTTCTAGGGTTGATGCTCTGCACTAAATAAATTAGCGTTATAATGTTGATGTGATACTTTCAAAAAGGGTACAACAACAGCAACAACAACAACAACAACAACAACAACAACAACAACAACAACAACACAAAAACCCCAAACAACTAAACTGACCTTCATGATCATGTGCATGAGCATCTGCTGTCCTTTTTTCCCCTCATATTTTCCCGCCAGATTTGAGGGTGTCAGGTTGAACAAATTGGCGCCCACCTCGTAACAGATACTGTGAACCAACATCTTCTTGCCTGTCTCCCGCAGCCCGGCGATCAGCATGGACCTGGGGTGAGAGTAAACACCGAGAAAACGTGGAGGAACATGGAGAAACCATCGAAAAAAACCCATGGTGAAACATGGAGAAAACATGGAGAAAAGTGTTTTTTTTTTAAACATGGAAAATAACGTTGAAAACAATAGGAAAACACATAGAAAACATAGAAAAAAAATCGAGAAAGAATCGAGATAGTTGAGTAAAACGTCGACAAAAATAGAGAAAAACCGAGAAAATAAAGAAAAAACCATAAAGAAAACACTGATAAACTATGGAGAAAGCATCACGAAAACGCCGGGAAAATGTGGAGAAAATATCGAAAAATCATCCAGAAAAAGGCAAAAACATTGCATGGAGGTATGGACGTCTGAGGTGTGATCATTGGGATCTCCGCCTTTTTCACCAGCTTTTTTCGAGTTTTGTTCATTTTGTTTTTTGCAAAAAATTTGAATATGTGATTTGAGTATTCCCGTGCGAATTGGGCAAAAGTTTGGGTTCCCATGCAATGCAGTAGTGTACCTTTTAACATTTAAAAGAATTTTTAAAATAAAAATCTGGAATTCAATTGGCGGCAACACGAGTATCCTCGTGTGTCTGCTGGGATGACCATGTTTGTATACCACTCAGACTCCCCGGGTCGGTGCTACTGACAGAAGTGTCTTTAGGCCATTCCCAAAAGGAGAGACATTAACATCTCGAGTTCTAAGGCATAGTAGAATTTTAATTGAAAATGGGATGATTCATCAATGTTATGTTCATAACTGTGCCTGAACTGCAACAGGGAGCTGCTGCTTTTTCTTTCCTAATCCTGACTATTGTCATTTTCCCTCTTCTTCTTTTGCATGTTAGTCACACTCTTGTGACCCGCTATTTCTGGGGTGCCTTGATAGTTTTACGGCGCTCGCAACTGCTTAAGGTCATATGAGCACCCAGGGGTGGATGTCAACAAAGAAGTCCTTACAGGGAATCAGACTTACTCTGCTTACCTCTCTAGCTTCAGCAGCACAAAGTCTGCTTCAGCTATCAAGGCACCCAAGAAATAGCGGGTCACGATCGGTTTGAGGTAGAGGGTTTGTTCATAGTGTGCCCTGAAGCTCTCAGAAACCGAACCGGACTGAAACGAACCGAGTCTCCAATGGACACTGCCTTCTAGTACTAGTAATGGGCGATATCAGCAATTTCGAATTCGATACGATATGAATATTTTTACACAAAAAATATTGATTGATATTTTTCGATAGTACAAAATTATTATCGATGAATTGAGATTCGCCATCAAATACATCGATATATCAATAATTATCGAGTTTGGTCGATATTTTACGCACGAAACACGGCTGTCTTCTATTTTTGTTTGTGTGTTGTTGTTTGTTGTTTTGTTTTTTTAATTGATGTGCGTGTGTGTGTGTGTGTGTGTGTGTGTGTGTGTGTGTGTGTGTGTGTGTGTGTGTGTGTGCGTTAATGTGGGGGGAAACATAAAATGAGTCGGATAATTTCTGGAAATGCGGTGCTGAGTGGTAGCAAAGATCGTTCATAACAAGATAGTTCACTCTACCGAAAAATTGTCCACGGAAGTCCGCGCATTGCTTGAGACGGCGCTGCAGTCTTTGTTTTGAAGCTCTCTTTCGTTTCTCCAGAAGAAAAATAGGAAAAGCACAGTTCGTTAGTTTCGCTTTTATTGTTTTTCGCACAAGCAGGGTAACTTTGTTCGCAAAATCCGCACTTTTTTGAAGAGGGGTGCCACGGGATTTTTGAGGACACTTTTTTATTTGGCTCAAAGAGAGGAATGAACTATCTTGTTATGTAGTCTTTGGTGGAGAGCATATCAAAATATCGAAATATCGATATTTTCCTCACCGATACGGTATTGATAGGTGTAAAAATATCGATATATCGATATTTTGATTTCGATATGCCCACCACTAACTAGGACTACCAGATTTATAGTCTCTGGAAGAAATCTACTACTAAAACTACCTGTTGAGAGGAGCCCTTTCATGCACGGCCGCTGAGCCCAGGGGGATCAGCGCTAGCTCCGTAATGAGGCGACGCACAACGGCCAGGGAAGGCAATGGCTCCAGTCCTTCGTTCTAGGGGGAATCAAGAGAGAAAAAAACAACGAAACAAAACGATATAAATAAAACCAAACCCCACCAGAATGAAAGATTGCCGACACACCTCACATTTAGAACCACTATTATCCATTAATATCCCCCTCAGCCACCACCCCGTCTCTTTTTCTCCTCTCACTCTTCCTCTCCCAGTCTGTCTGTCTGTATGTTTGGTTGTATGTCGACTCGACCCGACCCGACCCAACCCGACCCGATCCCACCCACAATGTGCACCCCCGTGTACGAATTAAAGTACATGCACCCCGTATAAGAATTAAAGTACATGCACCCCGTATAAGAATAAAAGTACATGCACCCCGTATAAGAATTAAAGTACATGCACCCCGTATAAGAATTAAAGTACATGCACCCCGTATAAGAATTAAAGTACATGCACCCCGTATAAGAATTAAAGTACATGCACCCCGTATAAGAATTAAAGAACATGCACCCCGTATAAGAATTAAAGAACATGCACCCCGTATAAGAATTAAAGAACATGCACCCCGTATGAGAATTAAAGAACATACCTCCATAGTACAACCGACGTAGAAGTGTTCCCCCAGAAAGTCGTTTATCCGGATGTGTTGGCTCGGTATGATGATCTCCCCAGTGACCAGTTCCTCGTACAAGTCGTCTATTGTCCGGTCTTTTGTGAGGTCCTTGTTGGCTTTCTTGCGTTTGCCACCTGTCTTGTCCTTTCCTTTCTTTCCGGTCGGTTCTTTGCCTTTCTTTTGGTGGTCTATGGCGTATCTCAAACGGTCTAGCTCCACTCGCATTAGGTCGTCTACCTTCGGGGATGAAAGGAAAGACGAAAAAACTAAATGCACAAGGAAGAATACGTGTTTAGGTAAAAATGATAAACGATTAATAAATTAATTACACATTGCGCGTTACCTCTAAGAAAGTGCCGAGCACGAAGATGCCAATCTGCTTTTTAAAAAAAAAAAGTTTAAAAAGTGATAGAGCCATTTATTAATTCTATTTGTTCGTTTGTTTGTTTATCTGTTTGTTTGTTGTTGTTTTTTAATTAAGGGTTTACGGCGCTCGCAACTGCATAAGGTCATATTATGAGCGCCAGGGGGTGGATGTCAAAAGAGTAGTCCAAACGGGAAATCAGGTTTACTCTTCTCACCCCTCAACAGCACAAAGTCTACTTCGAATATCAAGGCACCCCGGAATTAGTAGTTCACATGAGAGTGACAAACATACAAAAGAGGTGTAGGAAAAACGACGATAGTAAGGATAAGGAAAGAAAAAGCAGCAGTTTCCCCCTATTTTGTTCGGCACAGTATGAGCATGACAATGTAGCCCATTTACAATTCTACTGTGCATAAGAACATGTCAATGTCCCCCCTTTGGGAATGGCCTAAAGACAACTTCAGTCAGTAGCACTGTCCGGGGGGGGGGGGGGGGGTTGTTTGTTTGTCTGTCTGTTTGTTTGTTTGTGATGTTTGGTTTTTTTTTGGTTTTTGTTGTTGTTAAAAGCACCCTTTCTCTTTAAAGACTGCTGACTAGCCTTTTTCACTGCTCAATTTTTTTTAGCAGTTCATCACTCCCCATGAAGGGCGTGTCCCTGCAGTGTGCTATGAGAAAAAGTTTGGCTTCTTAAGGGGCCCCAAACACGTTTTAAAAAAGGATGAAAACAACACAATTTTGACATTCAAAATTTTGATTCAAAATTTGACTGTGTGTAGAGCGTAAAAAAAGGTCTGGAATCAAAATAAGGATTTGAATAAAGATTTTGGCGGATTAAACCCCGGGCCAGCTGTTGTTTACAGTCGTGATATTAATCTACACACAAGACCTCAATAAACCCGTCTTACCTAAGATCAAACTGGATATTCATTGAATTGATGTACATTATTCATTTTTATTCATTTTTCTATTCATTTTATACAATTATGTTATATATGAGTGACGTTATAGAGGATTTTGTGATATTGAAACCACAGAGTGACCAAAATTGGCTATGTTCAAAGGAAGAATTGCTTTCTGTACACAAAGAGTTAAAGGTGAGTTGACAAGCACTGGATTATAAGATCATATATAAAAAAAACAACAAACGTATCCTTTAAAAAGAAAGAGGAACTTATAGATGTAATAAAAATGAGCATATATAAGAATATTTAGATTGGCGACTGAGAGCGATGCTAGAGAGAGAGAGAGAGAGAGAGAGAGAGAGAGAGAG
>NW_004797818.1:439446-447237 GCF_000002075.1 Aplysia californica
GAGAGAGAGAGAGAGGGGGGGAGAGTCAGAGAGGGGGAGAGGGAGAGAGAGACAGTGAGAGAGAGAGAGAGAGAGAGAGAGTGAGTGAGTGAGAGAGAGAGAAAGAGAGAGAAAGAGACAGAGGGAGGGGTTGGTGGATACAAACTGATAGAGAGCATTACCTCTTTTCTGATGGTCTCCCCAACAGGGCGCCGTAGATCCTCCTTGAGAATCTCCAGATCGTGCACCTGTCTCTGGTTGTTGGTCTCATCCTTCCAGTACCAGTAGTCACAGTAAGTGTTCTCCGCCTCCCGCAGAACAGGCAAGCCTTCCGACTCCGGCATGACCCACTCGAACTCTTCCCCCTCGCCTTTCTTCTTCTTTTTCTTCTTCTTCTTCTCCTTCTTTTTCTTCTTCTTGCCCTCTTTCTTACCACCTTTCTTCTTCTTCCCTGATTCCTGCTCTTCGAGCCAGTCTAAAATATCCGTCTCCACCTCTTCGAGAGCTTTGTTCTTAAACAAGGCATTACTCCCACCTTGGCTCTCTTCGGGAAAAACCGGGAACTTCCCAGTCAAGTCCCGCAACTCCAGAATCCATTGCAGGATTGTCTGCCTCAAGCTCTCCGCCATAGAGGGGCCTTCCTCGTTCAGCAACATCTGCTCCTGCCGACGTGTATCCTCCTCGAGAGCCTGTTCATTTTCCAGAGCAATCTTCTGGTTTCTGTACAAGTGCTCGTCCCGCTGAGTGAATACTTTGTCGTTGGCTGTGTAGTCCGGAAGCATTCCCAGTTTGACCATCTCGTCCTCGCGCATGCGTCCGATTCCCCTTCTGACGTAATATGCCCGCCATTTTGCCGCGTACTTCTGGCAGATCGTATTCATGGACGCGGTGCCAGAGTCGTAGAGTTTCGCCCAGTACGCCATGTTTGCTCTGTTCAGAACGTGCAGTTTTTTCTTCTTTGACTTCGTCCTGTCGACAAAGGCCCGCTGGTTTCGCTGTATCAGGAGTATAGCCTCGCCCACGCTCATAGACTCTGTGAGAGGAGCGTCCTAACAGGGGGAAGGGGAAAGTAGGATTTTGGTTGGGGGGGGGTGGGTGGTGGTGGTGGAGGTTGGCACAATCACGGTAGTTTAAACAATGCTCTGTAGGAGTATGATATTGTACACGTTTAATTTCTTTCTACGAATGTGTTTTAATGTAGGTGTTTTTCCACCTCTATCGACACTATTTTTAGTGGGCGGACTTCGATCCTGACTATCAGCGCCAACCTAGACTGAGAGGGATGCAGTGTCCCATCAGAAAGACCAAAGTTCTGAGAAAATATTCTCCCTACACGACAATCAGCATAACAAGGACAACAGCACAAGGACAGCAGCACAACAAGAACAACAGTGCAACAAGGACAACCGCACAAGGACAGCACAACAAGGACAACAGCACAAAAATAACAACAGCACAAGGACAACACAGCAACAATAACAGCACAACAAGCACAAAAGCACAAGGACAGCACAACAAGGACAACAGCACAAAAATAACAACAGCACAAGGACAACACAACAAGGACAGCAACACAACAAAGAAAACACAGCAACAATAACAGCACAACAAGTACAACATCACAGAGCCAACAGCACAACAAGCACAACTTCAGAAGAACAACAGCCGACAGCTCACTGACCTGGAAACGGTCGGGGAAGTGTTTGACCAGTATAGACGTGAGCATCATCTCTCGTGTCCGGAGCAACGCAGCGCGGCCGGCCAAGAAAAACTTGGGTACCTTAACAGGAAGAAAGAGAGAGAGAGATCAAATTTATAAATGCAGAAATTTAAGGAAAATCGAACAAAAGGAAGAATTGTCCGCTCGTTGGCCGAGTCAAAAGTTAACACGTTAACAATATATTAATTTGGCCATGATATTGATACAGTAGTGCATTTGCTGCATTAAATAGACCAAAATGACTTATATTGAGCCGGAAAAAGGGGTTGAAAAGGGGGTGGGGGGTGGGTGGGTAGGAAATAAGCTAGAAATGAAATACGAACCAGAGACTCACATTTTTGATATAGCATAGAATGGACTTTACCTTTAACAGGAAGGATTAAAGCAGCCCGCCTCCTGAATGATCTAATTGTGTCTAGGGGATTGTAAAACAGTTACAGCTAGATTTCACTTTCTTGTTAATTTTTGCGTTCCTCCTGCTAGATTTCCAGGGTAGTCGAATGCTAGTACTTCAACTTGAAGTGTAACTTATTTTTATGTTTGACTGTTTTCCCCCCTACTTTTCTGAAAACTCATACTTCAACGTGTGGGTGGGGAGTTGTGCCTTTTGTTTCTGTCTGTAGCTTTCTCTAGTTCAACCAGATAGGGTCGAGATCCTGAAATGTTCCTCTCGCCAGCTGATTGAGGAAGAAGATAGGGAGGCACAGGCCAGATCTGCTGTGGAGAGGATGATGCTTTTGGGAATACAAAAAGGAAGCGGAAAATCTGGCATCCTTGCAGGAAAAAACCAGAAGAACGTTCAACCAGATATGCACTGTGACTGGCACAATCAGCGGAAAGACCCTCAGTGACATTTTGGAGAGAGCAACGGAGCATCAATGGACGTCTGGAATGCAGGGATGCCGCTTCCTGAAACAATGAACAATGAACAATGAACAATGAACAATGAACAATGAACGTAGCTACCTCTATGACAATGTCAGGGGGTGTGAGACTCAGGTCATGCAGAAACGTGTCGTAGAACTGGAACTCGCGCAGGTCAAGCTCCACCATCTGTTCTTTGAACTCCAGAAGGCGGACGGCGGCACCCTCTATACAGGTTCTGACCAGCTTGCGCTTCTGAGGGTGCACCAGGTACTGGTAGCATTCGTCCAGTTGTCGGATGATCAGGATGTAGTGGATATACCTGGGGATGAGGCGCAATTAAAATTTAGACCAGCCATCGTTGTGTCGATGTGCCTCTTGATGTTTAAAAATTTCCCCTAAATAAAACAAAAATAAGATCGTGAAGCATACCGTAGACCGCGGATATGAGCCATATATGTGCAATTATGTTATGGGGATGATAACATGTATTATGGTAATTATGATTTTATGGTTATTATTGTTATGATAATGATTTTTAGTATTATTTTGATGATGATGATGATGATGATGATGATGATGATGATGATGATGATGATGATGATGATGATGATGATGATGATGATGATGATGATGATAAAACATTCTTTTTAATCAGCAATAAGTCAGTGGAACAAACAGACTGACCTAGACGTGCAGAGATCTAGCGCTGTGCGGTAGTCGCCGATGGGTTCGGGCTCCACCGGGTAACCCTCCTCGTCATACACGTAGCGGTACTCCTCTCTCAGCAGGCACGCCAAGTTGTCCTGTGCCGCGTGCCACTGGCGGTTGTCGAAGGCGTCCAACAGGTCCGGCGGCATGTGTTTCCTGAGAGGAAGATCAAGAGGCTAGCCGTACTTAACCCTACCCGTACGCCCTGGGGTTATTTCGTACCCCCGGAGTTATATTCTTCACATTTTAGAATACTTCTAGCATGAAAATCTCTTTGAAACTTTCAGTTTGTCTGAAAAAATCATTTTGACAAAGCGTACGGATCGGATTAACAAGTAAATTTTCTCTTTGGGAAGTGGTGGCAGAGAGTTCCCCACGTCGTATGTATACGATAGTAAAACACGACGTACGGATAGGGTGAAGGACAGCTAGACTGGCAGATTAGCCAGGGCTTGACTGTCAAAAAGCAAAAAAATACTGAATTGTAAATAAAATTGTAGTCTGCAATACATAAAGTGTATCTCAGACGAAACCAAAAGGTGCCTTACTGACATGCATATATTTTAAACCTGAATAACTACTAATGAGACTCAACAGTTTTCGGTCAACAGGGCCGAACCTAAGTATGGCTAGACTGGTAGGTTAGCCGTGCGTATTTGAGTATGGCTAGACTACTACTTACTGACATGCATGTAATGTATTTTAAACCTGAATAATTACTAGATCTAGCCGTACCTAAGTACTGCTAGCCACTTTGTTCCTGAAATGAGTTCAACAGTACAAAATGTGATGACTCAGGCTGTCTGAATACCCGGATACCTGGAGGTTTCGTCTCTGACTCAGAGATTGACGTATACTGACCCTCCATTCTTCACGGTCGCGAGCTGCGAGCTGTCTGAATAAGGCAGGCATAAAAGCAAACTAGATCTACGGCCCGTGGGCCAGATCCGGTCCTAGAGCAATTTAATCTATCTCATGAGTCGACACAGTGATGAATGTATCGCTGAGTGAGTTGATGCGTCGCTACCTCAGAATTACAAAGTTTTATCTAACTTTTTTGGTCGTTTTAAGTTAGATCTACTAAGACCAGATTAAGTTAGAAACCAAATGTTCTATCTGCTGCTCTATCAAAATTGTAAGATTATTCGGAGTCGTGAACAAGATATTCAAAGAATTGTATTTTAAAAAGCTAGATATATTGTGAAACTCAAAAATTTTAACTTCAAATTTCTCAGAACTAGATCCTGAGCAGAAGGAAATTTTGAAATTCTAAGACAGCGAACATCAGATTTGATGTCTCAAGATGTCTATATAAGGCTGGCATGGGCAAACTACGGCCCGCGAGCCAGATCCGGTCTGTGAGCTATTTCAGTCCAGCTCACGAGTCGACACAGCAATGAGTGTGCCCCTAAGTGAGTTGATGCGTCGCTACCTCAGAATATAAAAGTTCTATCTGACATTTTTGGGCCGTTTTGAGTTACTAAGATCATGAAGTTAGAAACGAAAATACATTCTTTATCTGCTGCTCTTTCAAAATCGTAAGATTATTGAAAGTCGTTAACAGGATATTCAAAAAATTGCGTTCGGAAAAGCTTAACATGTTGTGGTACAACTCAAAATTTTAAACGTCAAATTTCCCCGAACTAGGTCCTGAGTAGATAGAACTTTGTAATTCTAATGTAGCGAATACCAGACGTGATGTCCCAGGCTCTCTACATAAGGCAGGCATGGGCAAACTACGGCTCGCGGGCTATATCCTGCCAGAGAGCTATTTCAGTCCAACCCGCGAGTTGACCCTTAATGATGAATGTGATCGGTGGTGAGTTGGTAATTGTTAAAAAACAACACTATCCGTCTCTAAAGATTAAAATCTATAGTTCTCTGCCAAGATGGATGCAATACATTTAATACTTTGTCTCACGAAATGCCGTAAATTGAAATATGCCGTCTTGTCAGTTTTAGCCTCACTTCTGAGAGTTTGGATATTCTAACTTAATTTTATTTAGTTTTTCCTTCTTTGGCCCGCGAGATAATATTCCAAATCGCTTAATCCGCTTGGCGTAGCGCACAGGAGACATGAGTTCGATTCCCGAGGGGAGAGAATTCTTATCGAGTATCTCGGTCTTTCTGTCGGGATGTTGTGTCCCTTTCAGCCTGGGTTGGTCCTGACAGGCAGGGTCGAAGGTCACCCCCTAAATGATCTAAATTGTGTCGATTGGGGTGTAAAACACTTACATCTGTCCCCATGGTTTTATGCACCCACCATAATTTAGAAAAATTTGATAATGTTTTGTATAATTTCTGATTATTTTCCTTCATCATTCTTTGTTAAAATTAACAGAATCGCATAATTTCACATTTTTGGGCTCAGTTTGCATAATTTCAGAATTTTTGTTTCTGCGGGGACAGTTATATACGAGAAACCAACTAAGCAACCTCCCCCCCCCCCTCCACAGGGACCCCCGATCTGTGTGCTAGGTTAACTTTGTTTGAAAAGTTAATGAATGAACTGCTCGTCATTGGTGACTCTGCATTTTGATCCGTCGCGTTTGATGATATGTCAGAACAGTACACTCCGATTCAACAACAATCTTCATAACTAATTATCCAAAGTGTCAGGAATACAACTTTTCGTTAACAACACAAATGAAGACTACAGGGCGAAAACGACGGTAGTCACAAACTGAAAATCGTGAGTGTACCAATTTTGAAAGCTTGTTGACTCACGACTGTTTTTCTGTTCAACTGTTGGTTGAATATTGTTGTTATAGGCTGGTAATATTTTGGCCGGATATGCCCTAACCTTGAACTAATTGCTTTAAAGCTCGTTTTATGTTTTTTAAACTGGAAATACATGACCCTTCTCACAAGCAAAAATCGAGGAAAATGTAATGGGGCAAAATATATTTTTAGCGGAATAAAGGCAATGAATTAATTGCGCAGTCAAAATCGAATAATCGATTAAATCGAAAATAATCGAATAAATTCGTTTCAGAGGAGGGAGAGGGAATGGGAGGGCTTTGCTCTCCTGATTACGGTTAGTTGAGGGTTACGGCAGGGTTAGTTGTCCGGGTGCAGTGATTTCTTGAAAACTTGATTTGCGATGCGTTTTATGGCCATACGAATTTATTCGATTATTTCCGAATTTATTCGGTTATGCGATAGAGACAGACAGAAAGAGAGAGGGGAGAGCGTAAGGGGAGCAATGCTTGTAATGTCCTCCCTCCTCATGCACACACACACACACACACACACACACACACACACACACACACACACACACATTGGCAATGCACATCCTTCGTTCCCATTCTTATTTTCCATGTGGCCATTGGCCGAAATGGCGTTAGATCCAAATTAGTAGTATAAAACAGGTGTTCTCATCATAATATCAAAATTTACACAGAAGCATCAGAGAGAGACAGAGAGAGAATACACGTGTTTGGGCAAAGAGAAGTTCACGAACATACTTGTTGAAATAGATTTCAATTCGTCCAGCGGCAATGATGTTACATGTATTGACTTTGACGTCTTTTCTCGGGATTCTCTTGGATTCGTCTCGCTTTGGTGTAGTTACGGCAATGATGCCCATGCCGTGAAAGGTATTGTGACCTCGTATTGTTGCTGTGCTGTGGTCAGCATTTTCTGCCACAAACTGGACATTGTCACTCTCTGAGAGTGGCGGGAGGTCAGTGCCTTGTTCCACAGCTGCGTTCATCTCAAACTTACGCACCTCCCTGTATGACGAGCAGAAGCCAAGGTGACTGTGGGTATCCACCAAAAACCGTGATGCAAACATTTTATGCACTTGTACAGCTAATCCGATCTGTAATGGGGCAAGAACTGTATTGGGTCGGGTAATCTGCATTATGGCTTGTCCTATTGCAGTAGTTTTTGTTGGAAAGTCTTTCCCCTTGAAAATATTCGAAATCAGGACATGGAGTGATTCTTGGAGGAAAGACAGCTGGTCTTCTGCACCAATGTCTGGGTAGGTGTCCTTTAAACATACCTTTGTATTGGTGTCACCACGGATGAGGCTTGCGGCTGCTTGTAAAATTCCGCAAGGATGTAACCTGCAGTTTCCTTCAATGTGACAACGTCTGGAGTCCCGTCGAGTTTCTCGGTAATGACAATGCCGTCACAAAAATGCTCAAGTAATTTCTGTTTCCTGTATCTGGGAGAGTAGGCTGCGTCTTCGGGTGACAACTTGCTGTGCATGAGGTTAACAAGATCAGGGACAGTCACCTGCTCTATATCTTCACTCTCCAGATAATCAACAACTGCTTGGAAAGCTTCCAAACAGCGTTCATTCCGGGGTCACCCAGGCCCAGAGCACATGTTTTTTGCAGCAGGCTCGCAAAAATAGCAGGTACTCCTTTCGTTTCTCTGAAATGCGTGTAACAGACGTTGTGGTAGACAGCATCACGAGCAAAAAGATCCTGCATGTACTCTATCTTGCCTGTTACCTCTCTTGACCATCTGTCTGTTTCACCCCTCTTCTTACAAAACGTAGAACA
>NW_004797818.1:449277-451699 GCF_000002075.1 Aplysia californica
GGTTCTTTGGTTGTTTTTTGTTTAACATTTCGATACCTTAGAATTACAATTAAAAAGTTCTAGCTGACATTTTAGGCCGTTTTGAGTTACTAAGGCCTTGAGGTCATATACCAAATTAATGTTCTATGTGCTCTATCAAAATCGTAGGATTATTCAGAGTCGTTATCAAGATATTCAAAGAATGGGATTCAAACAAGCTTGAAAAATGTGAAACTCAAAATCTTAGATGTCAAATTTCTCAAAACTATGTACTGAGCAGATAGATCTTTGTAATTCTGAGGTAGCGATTTATGTAAAATAAACTTACAAGTAGGCCCTATATAAAGCACACTGCAATGAAGACACACCAGCACCTAGTAAATCAAGGAAGAATTTCACCATGATTTCTATCAGTTTTATTAAACAATGAAGACCATAGTCACTTTACAAAATGAAAATCACAAAGACACATTAAGATTATTATTATTAGAATACACAAGCAAAACATTGCTACACACAGCCAGACCTACCAGGGCTAAAATAAAGAAAAGAGTGCGCACAACAAGAAATGGAATGATTTAAGTACATTTATTGGGGAACTAAAAAGGCTCAACTGTGGGGGGGGGGGGGATATTGAACCACGAAAGAATTCCCTCAGTTAATGATCTAGGAATACACTGCTTGTGTCTAAGTTCGCATACAGAGAAGCACATCGACGCATTAGTGGTCATTGAATTAGTGCTATCACAAAGTAGGATTGATAGGTAGAAGCTGTCTCCGTGGTTTTATGCATCCCGCATAATTTATCAAAATTTGATCATTTTTTGAATAATTTGTGATTATTTTCCTTTGTCATTCTTTGTTAAAATTAACAGAATCGCATAATTTCACATTTTTGGGCTCAGTTTGCATAAATTTAGAATTTTTGTCGCATAAAACGACGGGGACAGGGTAGAAGCAATGGAAGGAGAGTGTAGAAGTAGGACCTTCCACTCGCACTGGTACCCTCTGCCCACCCTCTAGGTGAACTCAGAAAACCGATCGTCGGCGTCCGACTCTCAACGTGTATTCGCCAAAATAGGTCAAACATTTTTTTTTTTGCTCTAAAATTGTAATATTACTCACAACCGTAATCACAGTTCTGTCGACGGCTAACTATAACGCCCTTTTCCCATTTTTGGCGCCAATTTTTTTTAAATTGCTAAATCCTAGCCTCATCAGTTCCCCTACTTGTGTGAAAAAAAATCAAAGTGAAACTGCGACTAGTTTTTGAATAAATTAGAATTAAATTTCTGAAGAACGCATTTTCTTTAATAGTTATACTGACAAAATGCATTTTTTCTCGATATAAAGAAAAGGTGTTTGTGACAGCCGTCGGCAGAATTTGTAATACTATAACGTGTAAAAGGAAGAACATTCTACTCAAAATTCTGTTCAGCAATTCTGGTTAAGGGAGTGAAAAAACGTACTTTTCCTCACTCTTCTAGTTCTCTGAAAACCAGTGTTCATGCTAGAGTCAGACATTGACAAAATACATGATGTAATTCACTATACAGCTACACCGCTCTATAAGGAACCATCAAATCAGAACATATCTCAGCTATTTCTCGGCATAGAAAGCATTCATCTTCTACGAGAAATATAGAAGTTTCTTTCTCAAACTTAACCATGGGTCATTGCACCTAACAAATATAACGATTAAGAAAAAAAATTAACCATAGATTTGTATTTTATGATATTATAGACCTTGCACTCTGATATATTATTTCCAGATCACGAAGGAGGGCACCATTTGAGTCAATGAAGAGCAAAGGGGGACAGTAGGTGCCATAGGCACTCAACTGATGCGAGGTTGTTGTTTCATTCTTAATTTAGCGTAACAACACTGCCCTTGGGACGCATGTTTCGCTACAAAGTTTTTATGCACAGTGACAAGCGATGGCCATGAAAGTATATCATCTTGATGTACAAGTCTATATATAATTTACAAAGAAAGCAATTAGCAGTTTTACCCCCTGCAATCAATTTCATATACATGTATATAAGTAAGAGCATAAGACCAAAACTTTTTTTATTTTGTAATGTACCTGGTATCCTCTAAGCCGTCAAACATCATACAGCAAGCTAGCACTTCATGGAACAGACTAGACTGACTCAAACTCAAATAAGGACAAAATTAAAGTAGCGAGCTTCGACGCTCAGCACAATAAACAACGAAACCTAGAAAAAAATAACAAAAACTCACAAGTCTTTGTATTGAAAAAAAAAATGCCTGAAATCAGCTGAAGTATCACAAACATGAACAGCATCAAATACATAAATCAGACAAATAAAAACTATTGTAATTACATGTAGCATAAACTACTAGTGAACATAACACATAATAGGATATATTATCTAGGTGCAATGATTAACAATTAACTTGAACAGATCCTTCAAACCA
>NW_004797818.1:453059-469816 GCF_000002075.1 Aplysia californica
GGGGGGGGGGGGGATTGGAAGCGTTTAGCTGTAAGTACACATTACATTACACCACAACCAGGAAGGCTGAGATCTAAGCCAATCAAAACAGAGCACAAATAAGCAACGATATCATTGTACACTGTTGTTTTTCAATCAGTAAGCAACACAAGTCCGGACCAATTGTTCTCCATATAACTACAGATCGAGCATATGCATTTATGAGATTGAGGTGCTAAGTAAATGCCCTCTATCTTTCTGAAAGCAAACTAAACTTTCCTGAGGTAACGGAGTTGGTAGTCTTAGAGCCTAGTACAGCCAGCCACTGCACCTTTAGTATGGCAACAATGGCCATTTGTCCAGATTTACCCCTCAGAGTATAGGAAAACTAAAATACATGTATTATATACCTACATATCCAGGAAGTAAACGATCTCACCAAGCAAGCAAAACTGCGAAACATTTCACGATCAAGTAAAATGGTAATAGAAACATATCACATCATACTGAGAATAAATCTAAAAACCGACAGCTGGTATGAAGATACCAGGCTACACATGACATACTGAGAATAAATTTAAAAATTGACATTTTATATCAGGGTACATATGACATACTTTTACAAAGTAATTTCACGAGAGTCCAGTACTGAGATTGATCATATCTTCAAAGTAAACAGTAGCTTCTACTCTGATGGGGGAAAAAAATATTTAAAAAAAAAAATTTGCATTTTCAAACAGTTTATTAAAAAAATAGTCACAACGGAAAGAGAAATCTGAAACCATCCACCAGAATGACACAAGAGCTGCCAGTAAACAAATACAAGTCAGTAAATCTCAGGAGGAGGAATAGTGACTATCTGCTCTGATTTAGAAAACTTTTATCTCCAATCTTCACATAACTTGAGTTATGGCTGTCTGATCCATATACATAAACACAATTTGAATGATCACCAAAGCGCATGCTTGCCAAAAGGTTAAACTAGAAATAGAAGTATTTTAAAAAATCAAATCTTTCCTTTGGAAATTGGAGTTTATATTTTGATGAATAAACTCGAGATTTTTAAGGAGATGGGTCTCAGTGAAGGTAAAGCACTTTTCACAAATCACAGCAGTTAGCGCTTCTTCTCTTCTTCTTTATTATGAGAGAAATGAAAGCCACTATAGATCAACTGTACTGGCTGCAGATATAAAAAATACTTGCTCATTGAGTGACAAAATGAGCAAAAGATTGAGATGCAAAGCAAATAAACAACTGAAGGACAGATAAAACATGAGAGAGCGGCGAGCCTGAAGAACACATTACAACAAGAGGTAAGTACGTCGGAAGTAGACTGATCCATACAGAAAACTATTTGACAACAGCAAGAATAAGACACGTTTCGACTCACAGCAAACTTGGGAAAAGTCAATGCTATTGTTGGTAAGTACACCACGGAGAACAACAGGGTTCCAAAGAAAATATTGCAGAAACTTTGCCAGAAAACGGGCTCAAACACCCTAGAAAAACATTCCTCATCTGCACACCCGCCCACATTCTCAAGTACGAAGAGCATCGGTTAGAAACAAATATTGCAGGAAACTTATACTTAGAAAAATTCACAGAAAAATTCTCACAAATATATATTATACTGCCCTAGAGTATGAAAAGGAAACAGGCATCGTGAAAATCAAAAGCAATTTTGATCATACCAAGTATTTCTTCAAAGAATATTTATCTATCATAAAACAATCTCGTGGCATTCAGTAGGAAGCTGCTAAGAACAGGTTTAGGAGCGAACCTACTACAATACAATTGTTGAAGACAGATGATGTGTAGACAATGAATACATTACATCAGTGATGAAAAGTCACGCTCAACGTGACTCAAATTCTAAAACAAATTTTCTTTATCCCCAACACTCAAATAGGGGGATAACAACATATCCATAACGAACAAATATATCTCATGGCGGTAAGGGATTGTTCACTACAGACGTCAGCTCAGAGGGGGGAGGGGGGTGTCAGTGAAAAGTTGACGAAAGTTGACATGGGGGGGGGGGGGGCCTTACAAAGCTTATATGTACAAGTACATTTTGGTAGACGTCAACTGGGGGGGATGGGGGGTCCTTAGAAAGATGACAGAAGGTAATAAGGGGTGGGTCATTTTTGACCAAATTTTAGCTGACGTCATTTGTGAATGGTCCGGTCCCTAAGAGCAAATGAATAAATCATGTGAAAGTGAAAGCAAAAATGATTGTAAAAGTTTATTACTTTGGCTCGCTTAGGTGGCTTCCATCCTATAGGGGCCGAGTGACACTCAGCATCCCAGGGGAGAGACAGAGATACTCGACACAGTAAGCTTCCTCCTGCCCCCCCCAAAAAGAAGAAAAAAAATCACATGTCCTGTGCAGCGTCGAAGAGCCTAACAATAACAGCACAGCCACTGGTACATGTGACATCAGGAAAGAAAACCATTAACTAGTCACAACGCCAACCTTCAAATTAAAGTAAAAAGTTTTAAGACAGTACATGACAGAGAGAGAAATCAAGAGAATGTCCACTTTTCAACTTACATTATTTGGTCGCTTTTAAGCACAGGGCGGCTATCCAGAAAAATGCCGTTTTGAGAAAATCGAAGGTAAAGTTTTTGCCCCTTGTTCAGTTTCTTTAAAAGACAAGGAGAGTTTTCTCTATAACCAAACAAATATACACACCATAGAAACCAAACTTCTCCTATAGGTAGGGCAACGCACACTTTTGGTGTAGGTCAAGATTTCTGGAAACTACCGAAATCTGGGTTAGCCCGCTTGTCCTTAAAAGCGACCATTTCACTCTTGAACACCTGAATTTCTGAGTTTACTAACAAACTGAATTTGTCTATTAACAATTTCACATTTACGACATTCTGTTTATTCAAAATTTCTAGATTATCTTGCTAAGGATAAGTGATTCAATACATTCTGTTATACTTAATCGCCAATTCTTCTTTCCCACCTTTTGGTGGACCTGATTGTCCGAGTCAAAGAGAACATTTTATGCCACTTAATTTCCTTTTAAATTTCATGTATGCCCTACCACAAAAGCTTTAATTTTAATAACGGTTCTTTACAAATCAAACATTTTTCTAGAAAAAATTAGTGTAAAACCATTCAATAAAAATACTGAAATTTATCCCCCCGAAATCAGCTTGAAACTTTTTATTACACTATACAGTTAAGTACAACAGCAAATGACACATTTATACAATATAGGACAGCGTGGTTCAAATAGATCAATGCACAAAAAAAATAAGCACAACATATCAGTATTTAAAGGACAAAAAAAAAATTGACGAAAATGTACTTCAATGTGTTATATTTCAGTACTGTTAGAGTAATTTTTTTAAAAAGACCTTCTCCTGGAGCATTTTCCAATCCATTGAAAACATAAAAATGCCTGTGATGGACTGGCGGGGCCAACTCAACCCACGCTAAGAAAAGTGCGCCATGAGATTCTGGGTCTGAGACAAATTTGTTCATTAACCCTATCCGTACATCGGGTTTTACTATCGTATCCATACGAATTGGGGAACTCTGTGCCACCACTTCCAAAGAGGAAATTTACTCGTTAATCCGATCCGTACGCTTTGCATAGCAGTCTGTCAAAATGATTTTTTGAGAAATACTGGAAGTTTCAAAGAGATCTTCATTCTTGAAGTATTCTAAAATGTGAAGAATACAACCCGAGGGTACAAAATGACCCCAGGGCGTATGGATAGGGTTAATTTCCTTCCTCATACTTATGCAGGAGAGATGCGTGCTTAAAACAAGTCTGCTGTAACCTAGGCTAGGCAAAAAACTGTCGCTAATATATGAGAGCCATGCACTTGTATCAGCTTTTTGTCTATATAAATATGTGTCACGACGTGGTGGAATCAGACGCTCGTCAATTTTAGGGCATGTGTAGTTATTGGTATCATCTTAAAGCCTATCCATTTACCTTGCTTTTGAAGAAAAAAATATCCATTAATCTTGGATACAATTCAAGATATTGGTGTTTGAAGGAAATGGGGGTTGCCGGGTTTCAGAGGTAAAATTAACGGGAAAATGGCTGCCAAAGTTGAGTTATTTCCTTAGCTTGAGAGTCTGTGGAAACTGAAAATTTATATCTTTTATGCCTGAAATCAATGTTTTTCAGTAAAATTCACACTGAAATGGGTTTTTTAATGGGTATGAAAGGTGTTCAGCCCCCCCCAAAATTGATAAAAATTCCCAAACCAGCAGAAAAATGCTAGTTTCTTGACTTTCATTATTTTGACGACCGCCTGATTTCACCACGCTACCTCATATATGTTGCATGAGTTATCAACACCTTGTGGACTAACGAAAGCCCACAAAAATCTAAAGGAGGAAGAAAACACCTTCAAATGTGTTAATGCTTTCGCCCATAATTCAGATTTAATGGAGACAAAGAGTTCGATAATTCCATGCGCTATTCCAGCTGATAAAGTTGGACAAAACATTTCCTCCTTGGTAGTTCTTTAAAAGGCAGACAAAACATTTCCTCCTTACTTGTTTTCCAAAGGTTAAACAAGTGCTATTTTTTACGTTGCATTCCACACAGCTGATAGGACTGATGAACATTGCCTAATGGAATAAACTACTATAAAAGTCAAGCCCACTTTGAAAAAACTTGCAAAAAACACAAAAGACCATCTCTGAATAACAGCCTTTTCTCTACACTTTTAGCATTTTTAGCTTTTTCGTGAACTGTAAAAATAAATCATGCTTTAACCAAGAACAAAACCATTGTCAGTTTTGGTATATTTCATGTTCTAGAACAGGAGACTCAAAGTCACATTACCTAGCGGCAGTTAGAGGCAGAGTTTTTTAGTTTAAGTAGAGGTTTTACGGCGTTCGCAACTGCATAAGGTCATATGAGTGCCAGAAGATTAGCAGTGTTACAAGAGAGTAACAAACATAAAAAAGAAGAAGGGGAGATAAGGACGACATGTTTGATAGGAAAGAAGAAGCAAATCACACCAGAGCACCCGCCAACCACCCACAAGGCAGAGTTTGGGTGAGCCTGGGAGGCATTAAGCATTCCACAAATAAAATGTTTAAAGTTGTTTTTAAAAAAATCTCCCATTCTTTATTAATAACTGTTGAGAGCATTAACATATCTTCGGATCACAGGTTTCTCCTACCTACTGCTTGCTGCGAGAGACCTGGCAGCTCGTCTTCTTCTTAATCCTATCTGTACGCCCTGGGGGTCATTTTGTACCCCCGGGGTAAATTCCTCACATTTTAGAATACTTTTAGTTCAAAGGTCTCTTTGAAACTTTCAGTATTTCTCCAAAAATCATTTTGACAGACTGTTATGCAAAGCGTACGGATCGGATTAACGTGTAATTTCCTCTTCGGAAAGTGGTGGCATAGAGTTCCCAATATTGTATGGATACGATAGTAAACCATGATGTACTGATAGGGTTAAAGAGCAATTATGTGTTTATGAGAAAAATGCCAGGCTGCACTAAGATTAATCTTTAACGTAAAGAAAGAGTTGCAAATATCGTCCAGCAGGCCAGGACCACAAGTTTGAGACCCCTGTTCTGGAATATGCAGAAATACAAAATCATTCTAACGGAAGGCGACATTCTGGTTGGCAATTTTCAACTACTCTAGCTTGAGTTGAGACAAAGTAACTTGGTCAATAATGCTGTCTATTACTCTGAGCAAAGTACTTAAGACAATGTGAAATAGAAACATTTCAACACGTAGACACTTCCACAACAATCAAGATCAGTTAATAACATTGAGTACCATGCAATAAGACAATATAAGAGGAAAAATAAAAAAATCTTGATTCAACGTCATAAGAATATTTTTAAGAATAAACCATTTGTTCACTGGAAAAGGTGAAATCATCACAAATAATTGTTGTCACAAATCTAAGTAGACTGTGGACTTCCCTTCAGGCTTGATGTTGAGAAAAACCTCTGTCCAAACCAGATCCCTGGCAGTTCAAGCAAGCCAAAAATATGTTGAAAGCGCTGTATTAAAATCATACCATCTCGACCCTGTATTTATAATTCTCTCTATCAATACATTGTAGTGCCAGAGTCATGCTATGACAAGGACTATAAAAACACATCACAGTAGTTAAGTTCAAGTTGATGTCCTTTACAAAAACCCAAACCTTAAGATAGTCCACAGATATTTGCAAAGGCTGAAAAATACAAAATCACTTAATAAAATGATTCAAGAGAATCGGAAACCCTGTATACCTGTATACACACGTTGACATATACAATTCTCATGGTACAGCTCCGACAAGAGAGCAAAACGCAGTTGTTCTTCACGCCTTGGGTATGGCACATACAGTAGAGAGTGAGTGAGTGACTGTCACAAGACAGGAAAAAATAAACTCTACTACTTGTTCCTACTGCAACATCATGGTTGTTTTAAAAAGTAAAACAAAAAAATTGCAATGCAACCACCACAGTTGCAGTTACTTGTAGTACATGAGATTCCTTCATGGTTTCAACAAACGGAACAAAGTTTCCAAAATAAAATCTTGGACACGCGTTGACTCATTCGTGATGGGCCACGTCTTTTGGCAAAACTAGACCAAAGTCATGACTACGTCTGCTGGCATAACTAGACCAAAATGAAGGGGTACATATTTAGACATAACTAGACCAAAATGAAGGGCTACGGCTTTTGGCGTAACTAGACCTAAGTGATGGGCTGTGTCAAAAGACATAATGTGAAATGATATCTGAAAATGACAGATAGCTCTGTATGTATAGCAAATAGGAAAACCCTGTAAAGCCCAGCTTTATTTCACATTTCTCCCTTTCAATTAAGCCCTTTCGTAAATTTCAATAAAATATTAATGGCTAAGTTTATGATGCTACCACTGATTCTCCTGATTAATGTAGCGACTCCAGCACTACCCTGTGTGGAAACAGTGGTTTAGAGTGAGTTGATGGTCCAACAAGAAAGAGACATCCTTGATGGAAACCGAGTGGAAAAAGAAAAAAGGACAGACCAAAAGCTGCTTGGGAGACTAACCTTCATCTTGAACTCGAGGTCAAATAAAAATTTAATAAGGGAGGGATGACAGGACTGGAAGTTGCAAGTGACTGACCTGAGCAAGGCTTAAAATGATTGTAAAATGTTTTACACCTCTGTTGACCAAATCTAGATCATTTAGGAGGAATGCTGCTCCGACCCTTCCAACCAGGGCCAACCCAGGTGAACTTGGGTAAAGCATCCCAGTAGAGACTTATTTGACATAATAACTATCGGTAACAACTTCACCACTTGGGAATCAAACTGACATCTTTTGTATGCAATGGCGAAGGGTCTAACTGTTACACCACAGACATGAGCAAGAACAGTGCTAATGGGAAAAAAAGAGAGTGTCAATATGTGCTTTTTAGAAGACACATCTTGGACTAGATAATAAGCATGAATTCTGTCTTAACGAGTGACTTTCTAATGAACAGTGAGAGACACGTCACATCTGAGCTATCTCATATTCTCTATATAGGACAAACAGATGTGCAGATATATAGCAAATAACACAACATGTACTGCATGAATATCTCAATGAAAATACAAATAAAAACAATTTTTTCTCCAAAACTTACACTTTAGTTTTAAAAAACCCACTCAGTTCTTCAACCTCTTAACCTGGCGCTTGAATTCCTTTGTGCGGACTATAAACAGCATATCACAATAAGTCGTAAATTCAGTGTTCAGAAGGGTAAGGGAAGCCTATTCAAGCCAACACTCATGTCTACAGAACTAAGGCAGTCACAATCAGGTGTACTCTTGGGTCCATAAATCTAAACTAGTCACACTCAAGGATATGCTCGAGTCTACAGAGTTAAGGTAGTCAACCTCAGAGGTATGCTGGCACCTATAGAGTTAAGTAATTACAATCAGGTGTACGCTCAGCTCTATAGAATTAAAGTAGTCACAATCGGGTGTACGCTAAGGTCCATATAGTTAAGGTAGTCACATTCAGATGTATACTGGATCCATACGGTAAAGGTAGCCACACTCAGGCATACACTAGGTGATCCACCAAGTGAGTCAAATAAAAATAAACCTGGAGCGACACTCATTGCTGGGGAGTTTCTCCTGCATGAGCTGCTCAAACACCTCCATGGCTCGCTGCGACTTGCGCACCAAGTTCCTGGATATAACCGACTCCGGGGTTTTGGCGGGGGCAGGTTTGGAGAGATTTGACATCTTCAGTTTGAAGCGAGACATAAGCCCAAAGTCCCGTGATTGAGAGGCTCCTGTCTGTGAAATGCCTGAAGCATCCGTGCCAGTGTTTGCGCTTAGCGTGGTGTCGCTGAGAGAGGTTTTCATGTGGGGATGGTGCAGCCTATGACACTTGTTGAGAATAGCTTGGACCTCCTCGTTCTCAATGACGCAGTACTCATCCTCCTCCTCCTCCTTTTTCACCATCTTGCTCTGTCTGCCATCTTCTTGAGCAACATGAACATCTGTGGTGAAATCTATCAAATCAGCTTCAGTCAGGCCTTTTACCTTTTCAACACCAACGCCATTTTCTGAATTAACTACTTTCTCTCCATTTATTTCCTGAGATTTGTCACATTCCCCAACGGTATGACGGTCTCCTGAAACAGGAGGTCTTTCTCCATCCAAATCGTCAAAAGTAAACATGGAATGGTCATCAACTTCTGTGTCCGGCTTATCACCTGAAGATGCTTGCCTGGCCAGTTGACCGTTGCTGTGATCCAGTGACCGCTGTCTGCCGTCTGCCGCATTCCAGTGTCGTGATGACTCAATCAGCTGTTTGGGACTCGTTGCTAAAATGCCACAACTGCCAAAAACCACTTCCTTGTTGACTTCGTCTTGCAGGCTAGAGATCTGCGGACCATCGCTGAAGCCCTGATTATAGAAACTGTCATCATCATCAACATCATTCTTATTGTCCCCCCCTCGGTTAGACCGAATGCGTCTTACTAAATTCAAATTCTGAAGATTCATCTTTAAATTGGGTTTGGGTATATTTGGCTTGGGTATCGAAAACCTTCCGGGATTAAAGTTGGCCTTGTTGAATGAGGGCAGAGCTGGCTTGGGTAAAGTGCTGAGAAAACCTAGGGGAGACTTTGACCGTGATGATGACCCCGAGTGGTCAGTGTTGAGACTCCGGCGCTCGGACATAGGAGAGCGAGAACTGCGGCCCAGGCCTGTCCCGTCAGCTATACTCAAATCCTTCTCATCTTTCTCGTTGATGGACGAGTCCATCTCTGAGGAGACGTCTCGTGGCAGCTTGATTCCAGCCAGCGAGTTCTCCTGTTGCTGCTGATGAATATTCACGATATCTGGATGGGGAAGCGCTTTTTTCCTGGGATGAAAGTTAAGTAAAAAAAATAAATGAATAATGAGAATTATCACAAATTCATTTTAACTTTAAAAAAAGGGTATAAGCAATGTATAGCCTCCCCTCCACTTTGAGCATGCTCCATCAGGGTGCAATATTCCATGTTACCGAGGGAGGGTCACAGTAGGGTTGCAGGTGTACTAATGTAGTTAAAACGACAGTCCGACTTGTTTACTAATAATTTATTATTGTATTATAACAAACATATATGGTCATAGAGATTAAAACTGATATTTAAAACAAGCACAAAAAAAGATTTCACCATGGGCAGGTTCAATTATACATCAATAATCCATAATGGAACTGACAGACTGGCTACCTGAGAAAAATCAATCCTTTTAGAGTAACTACTCCCTATTTTGAAGTAGAAAAAAAACAACAACTACAAACACAAAGACTAGCACTTAATTACTGCCACATACCTGTCCAGTTTTGTTTTTTCAACAACCTCTAAGTTTATAGACAGAATTTCTTGCGCTGATTTGAAAGCATCTGCAATCATACGGAGAGATTCTGGGGAAGAAAAATGTAGCAACAAACTAAAAAAAAATATTCATAAGTAGGCCTACTGAACAAATCTGTCAGTCAGTATAAATTTATGCATCAATAGGTTTAAATTTATCTTAAAAGTAAGGGCAAATTTGTTTTCCAGAGAGTACAATTCTGTCTTAAAGTCAGTGACCATCTGTTTTCTAGTTTCAGTGACTGAAGTTTCAACCTTGATTAAGCAAATGAAGAGTGTCATAAAGAACACCTTTGCATTGCAGTATTTCAATAAATGAAATATTAGCCAGAAAATTCGACTATGATGATCATATTTCCACTGGGAACCTGTGTACAAACTCACAAATAAAGGCGGAATTGTATCAATATTCGAACAAACTGTCTTTTACGGGTTACCTCTTATTAAGCTAAAAAAAACAAAAAAACTTTTGTCTCAAAAACAAAATACTGGACAGCTTACCATAAGTTTCAAAGACATGATGATGTAATCAAAATGGTTTACCTTTGGTCTTTAAAAAAAAAATATTACCAAACAGAACAAAGAATGGTCACCTTCGGCCTAAAAATGTTACCATACGAAATACAGATGGATTACCATAGATTTTTTAAACAGTAATTAAATGAAACGAAGAAAGTTTCCCCTGGTTTTTAAAACAAGGTAAGTCAACGAACTACAGGAATTTTACCTTTGGCCTCCTCCTGAGACACAACAGTGGTGACCTTGCAGTTGAACATGCGCAAGGTCGGGGTTCGGAACATGTGGAAGAGCCCCTCCTCGGCCTGGTAGTGGTAGAACAGACGCAGGCACGGGAACTTGGACTTGAACACTGCTGGCTCCATGCCTGCTCAAGGACATTGGTGGGGGATGAGTGGAATGGTGGTTAACATTGTAAATACGGCATTGATTTGTTTGTTTTAGTAAGAGTTTTACGGCACTTGCAACACAATAAGGTCATGTAAGTGCCGAAGATTAGAGGTGTTACAAGAGAGTAACAAAGACAAAAAAAGGAGGGGAGATAAGGACGATTGATGTTTGATAGGAAAGAAGGAGCAAACCATACCAGAGCACCCGCCAACCACCCACCAGCATTGATTGTGATGAATGTGATGATTGCAATAATTGGAATAACTGTGATGATTGTGATAACTGTAAAAAATGGAATGATTGTGATGAGGTGATGATTGCAATGATTGGAATGTTGTAACATTGTGATGAATGGAGTAAATGCAATGACTGTCATTATTGCAATGAATGGAATGATTGTGATGATTGTGATAAATGAAATGATTGCAATGAACGTGATAAATGAAATGATTGCAATGAATGTGATAAATGAAATGATTGCAATGAATGTGATAAATGGAATTATTGTGAAGAATGTGATAAATGGAATGATTGTGACGGTTGAGATAAAAGGAATGATTGAGATAAATGGAATGATAGCGATAAATAGAAAGATTGTGATGATTGTGTAAAGAGAATGATTGTGATGATTGTGATAAACGGAATGCTTGTGACGGTTGTAATAAATGGAATGATTGAGATAAATGGAATGATTGTGATAAATTGAAAGATTGTGATGATTGTGTAAAGAGAATGATTGTGATGATTGTAATGATTGTGATACATTGAATGATTGTGATGATTGCAATGAATGGCTTGATTGTAATAAGTATGATGATTGTAATGAATGGGAAAGATCATTACAATGATTGGAATGATTGCGATGATTGGAATGATTGCAATGATTGTAATACTAATGATGATAGTAATGAATGGGAAAGATCATTGCAATGAATTGAATGGCTGTAAGGACAGTAATGGTGGTAGTGCTTGTAGTGATGATAATGACCTGGGTGACTGTGATGACTAGAATTGTTGTCATGATTGAAACTGTAATGATTATAATGATCGTAAAGATCATAATGGTTGGAAATGATTGTCAAGATTGTAATGATGGTAAAGACTGGAGGAATGTAAATGACTGTCCAAGACGTCCACCTGTCTAAGACAACCACTTTTCTACTCAACAATTATTGGCTGCCTTGGACAATTTGGACAGCATAATCATCTTTTATTATTATTATTATTAGTAGTAGTAGTATCATTATCATTATTATTATTATTACTATTATAATTATTATTACATTCATGTGCTTCTCTCCACACCACCAAATCAAACTAAATGACAGTTGCCTTTATTCATTCACATACTTCTCTTCACAAAAACAGACCAGCACTAAATGACCATTTAGACAATGTCATTATAATATATAGAAAAAACACAAGGGAAGAAGTGGGAAGTAGTGGTATGTACAGGTGATTGTCTTGAACAGGTGGCCATTAGCGCAGGTTTAACTATAGTTCGTTAGTCAATGTCAAGGTCAACACGCGTCTCTTAATTCCCACATATATCGTACCAATCTCCACTTTGTCGATGTCCTCCAGGTAGATCCGCTGGTATTTGGTGACCTCCTCTTCCTCGTCGCTGTACCAAGCCACGTACACTGACCGCTGACTCAGCAGAAGGAGAATGTCCATGTCCTGGCGGTCACTGTCCCCTTCCCTGCAAGAACAAGGGTAAACAGAAGTCAAATGATGCTTTCATTTCATAAAAAAATTAATATAAGAGGCAATATTTTGTAATTGGTAGATAGTGGGACCTACTTTTCAGGAGGCAAAATAGAGTGGTTTATTTTGAAACACTAAAACATTCTGAGTCTGATCTGAGATAATTGATCTTTAAACTAGATTTGAGTGATAAAGCATTTTGCCATTATACAAAGAAGACATGACTTTGCTTCCCGGAGTGTGGCAGGAATGTAGCAAGTATCTGTCTGCTGGGATCTGCTGGGATGCTGTATCCCACCCAGCCCAGGTTGGCTATGACAGGCAGCGTGGAAATTGATCTTTTGATCCTAAATGATCTAATCTTGTGTCTATGGAGGTGTAAAACATTTGTGTAGCATCATGGTGAAATCAAGTTCTTGTCAAAATAATGAACTAGAAAATATCAAGATTGTTCTTTCCATGGGGAAATTTTTATCAAAATTTATGTGTTGTGCACACATCTTTCAATTCAATTTTAAAACATATTTTAAACAATAAGAAGTCTGCTTCCAGAATAGCCTTAAAATTTCAAAAGGCATGTAAAACACATACAAAGTACACCTACACCTAACACAACATCATCATTGACATATACCCATGCTTTGGCATCATGATGAGGGTCCTCAAAAAAAATCTTCTTCCACCCAATCAGGGTAATGGCACGATAAAGGGAAGCATTCTACATAAGAAATAACCTAAAATATGTCAATATAAGTGTAAACATATGTGTGGCATTGTGGTAAAATCAGGTGCTCGTCAAATATTACTGTCGGAGAAACTGAAAGTTTTCCACAGCTTGGCCAATTTTTATCAAATATTTGTTTGGGGCTCGACACCTTTTATGTAAATTTAAAAACATATTTCGGTTTTGATTTTCCAGAGAAATATTGATCAAAGAGGCAAAAATATGAACTTACAGCTTCTACGGACACTACAGCTTTGAAAGTCATCAAACTTTGGCCGCCATTTCTCTAGCAAATTTTACCACAGGCACCAGACGACCCCTAATTCCTTCAATCACAAAATCATATGAGTGTTCTGAAGTGGACATAAAAGGTGCTGAGCCCCCCCCCCCCCCCCCCACCACCACCGAAATTTAAAAAAAAATAATTGCAGAACGAGTGGAAAAATGTAAGTTTCTTCAACATCATTATTTTGACGATCGCCTGATTTCACCGTGACGCTATACAGTCCACGCCGGCTTTAAGAATGGTCATCGGGAGAAAGCATAAGCGTGCTTAATGCTTAAGTGTGCTTGAGTGCGAAGTAGACATAATCCAGAGATTTTCATGTAGAAAATTTCCTTCGCTATTTCCCTTTGTTTGTAAGTAGGCCTATAGTGGTCCCGCCAAAGTGTGCACTGTTATTTTTACCCGCCACGGTAGTTTTCATTTGTTTGTTTGTTTGTTTTGTTTTGTGGTCGAATGGGAAATGAAAACTTAATTTAGACTGCTAGTCACGATACAGCACACAAAGCGTGCCCAAAGCCGAAGTTACCGTGCTTAAAGGCGTGTAATTTATACAGCAAAATTTCGGTAAGAGCCAGTTAGTGTGCTTGAGTCTGAAACGTGCTTTATGCCGGCGTGCTTAAAGCCGGCACGGACTGTATATATATATAGTATACTCACACAGCATCAGCGTTGATGAGCGCCCATCCCCCCAGACAGTGCTCCGGCTCAACAATGAGCATTCTCGTACAATCCTCGATCATCATTTTCATGTTTTCCTCTTTCTCTGCCATCTCGTTGCCGTCCACATCATCAGTCTCGGCAGACGGGACCAGGAGAGCCTCCGACACTGGCTGACCAAGACTCAGGTCAATGGCCGCTTGTCTGTGGGCGTCTCGGAACCTCAGGTAGTACCTGCAGGTGATCAGTCAACAATAATTCTTATACTCATATATATATATTTTTGTACATATATATATATACAATATAGACTAGTTCACTTGTTTTAGGGTGGAGCTTGAATTTGAGTAAAGACATGAAAGAGATGTACAGCAGCACAATGACGGTCATAATATATACGTGGTGTTGTGTGGTGTGGTGCGGTGTGTTGTGGTGTGGTGTGGTGTGGTGTGGTGTGGTGTGGTGTGGTGTGGTGTGGTGTGGTTTGTTGTGGTGCGGTGTGGTGTGGTGTTGTGTGGTGTGGTGTGATGCGGTGTGGTGTGTTGTGGTGTCGTGTGGTGTGGCGTGGCGTGAAGTGGCGTGGTATGGTGTGTTGTGGTTTAGATGATGCAACTGTGTATGGTTTTGGGGATGGTGTAACATGGTGTGGTGTGGAGTGATGTCGTGTTGTGTAGTGTGCTGTGCTGTGGTGCGGTGTGGTGTGATATAGTACAGTACTGTATGATATGCTATAAAACAGTAAGAGGTTTAATGCGCCTTTCAGCACTGTTACGTTATTTATTAAGAAGTGGGACCTAAGATCAAACGTCCACCTTCAATAGAACCGAACCAAGTGAGAAGAGAGCTGTGAAAAGCTCTTAAACAACACAAGCTAAAAAAAACGGCCCTATGAAAAATTCAAACCAGGATGATCTTCATTGCAGGCCAGCATGGCACGAACTGTGTCCTAAATGTCCTCCCTATGTCATATGATACTAACTGTGTCCTAAATGTCCTCTCTATGTTATATGATACTAACTAGGTCCTAAAGGTCCTTTCTAAGTTATATGACACTGAGTCCTAAATGTCCTCTCTATGTTACATGACAGAACCTGCATCCCAACACATCTTCGCTATGTTGCATTGCAACTCTAGCGGGGCACAGCGAGTCATATTGAAAGTTACAATTAAACACAATCTCAGAATTAGACATTTAATCCATCATGTCTTTTCTCTCATGTCGAAAAACATGACCTCAGAATTACCAGCACCGAAGGCCCTATATCATCAATACCCCTCCCCACTCCCAACCCCTTGCCCCTTGTCCCAACCTCTGACTGAAACGTAAGGTTTAAGGGGTTGGGGTATGCCAGCAACTGAAAGTGTTGTAGACCAAGCAAGATTCACATAAAAAACTCTCATCAAATAAAAACAGAAAAGGCCAATGGACAAGCCACAGGAGACGGTGAGGCCTCCCAGTGAGAAGGCACATGAAAAGTTAGAATTAAAATCAAGTAAATTGTCATATCAGGAAATCCCTCTTCAGACAAATGAACTCTTTATACGAGTATCGAAGTGCACACAGTCATGGGCAAAACTGTACAAACTAAAGGCACACTGTCTAGCTAAGAAGGTAGGCCAACGTACAGAAGGGCAATATAATTTGTCATTTAAAAATTATTATCAAGTAGGGGATCAAAACTTGCACCAACAGGAAAGAATTGTTAGAGTTTAAATTAAAGGGTGACATTTCTTACAACAAAGCGAGTTCTCATAGTCACACTTCATGGATCCTGATAAGGAACGACAAAAACCCAACTAAGAGATCATTGCAGAGCAGATGTTTCCCCTACCAAACCAATTTACCTGTTGGCTGAGTTAACACCATCCTTCATAAGGCCTGAGAATTTCCTTTCGCCTGTCCGAGTGAAGTCACCCTGAAAAAGAAATTGGAAGGAGAATGAGGGTTGTAAATAATAACATTCTTATTTTTACACTACACTACTATACATTACATTACATTACACTACACTACACTACACTACATTACACTACATTACATTACATTACATTACATTACATGACATAACACTACATTACATTACATTACATTACATTACATTACACTACATTAGATTACATTACATTACATTACATTACACCACATTACATCACATCACATTACATTACACTACACTACACTACATTAAAATACATTACATTACACTACATTACTATTACATTACATTACACTACATTACATTACATTACACTACATTACTATAACATTACATTACACTACATTACACTACATTATACAACATTACACTACATTACATTACACAACATTACACTACATTACATTACATTACATTACACTACATTACTATTACATTACATCACACTACATTACACTACATTATATTACACTTCATTACATTACACTTCATTACATCACATAAGAACCAAGTAAGTACCTTCAGTGCAGCTGTGCCGGCGTACTGCCGACTGATGACGTCACCATTGTTGGCCCAGATCTGTCGGTAGGTCAGTCTGCAGCTAGGGGGGAGGGACTCCTCCGGAGGGAGAAGACCTAGCTTACGGAACTGTGTGGGTGTGGAGGGAGGGTGTGGGTGGAAGGCGGGGGAATGCGGGTGGAAGAGGGGG
>NW_004797818.1:470947-472498 GCF_000002075.1 Aplysia californica
GCACACACACACACACACACACACACACACCTGAGTTCCCATGCCGATGCGAGCTATGGCGGTCATACACACACGCACAAACACACACACAAACACACACACACACACACACCTGTGTTTCCATGACAATGCGAGCTATGGCAGTCTGTACCACATTGGTCCTGTCTAGACAGTCCACGCAGTTCACACGGAACACGCCTTTCTGTTCACAGATGACGCCTCGGTTGTCCACCCTGGGGGCACACACAGGGTGGTTTTAATTAGTTTTAGTAAGGTTTTACGGCGCTCGCAACTACATAAGGTCATATGAACGCCAAGGGGTGGCTGTCAACAGAGAAGTCCTTACAGTTACAGGGAATCAGACTTACTCTGCTCACCTCTCTACCTTCAACAGCACAAAGTCTGCTTCGACTATCAAGGCACCTCGGAAATAGCGGGTCACAAGAGGGTGACAAACATACAAAAGAAGTAGAGGGAAAATGACGATAGTAAGGATCAGGAAAGAAAAAGCAGCAGTTCCCTGTTGCAATTCAGGCACAGTTATGAGCATGACATTGATGAATCAGCCCATTTACAATTACAATTCTACTGTGCATAAGAACTCGAGATGTTAATGCCCCCCCCCCCCTTGGGAATGGCCTTAAGACACTTCAGTCAGTAGCACCACCCCGGGGGGCACACAGAGGGTTGAGGTTACAGGTATGAGTTAGATTTATTTACTGATGTCTCCGATACTGTCTTTTTGATGTTACAGGTATGAGTTGGACACAGGGCTCGGGTAAGGGTTGGAGCTTGAACACAGAGTAACTTCCCAGAAGCATGCAAAGAGGGGTTTGAACCCATATCTTACAACTTTATTTTTTTCCCTTTGGTCAACGTCATTCAGTAAAATCCATGCAGGAATGCTTTTTTAAGTGGATATAAAAGTTGTTGAGCCCAAAACAAAACAAAAAATAAATCGATAAAAATTGCAAAACAGACGAGATTCATTTTGAAGAGCGATTAATTTCACCTCGATGCCATACAACTAAGCGTTGTTAGCCATTCAGAATAATTGCAAGCCTTAATGAGGATAGGTCCCTTAAATAACCTATCTGTTGATAGGGGCGTTAAACCCATACCATTTCATCACTTTCAAGGATAGGTCCCATCGGACAAGTCGCACGTCTATTATAACCTCACAATGTTTACAAGGGTTTTAAAACCCTGTCATACGACAATTCCTCAATTAAACAACTCCCATTTTTACTTGTACTCACCAGCAATAGCGCATGTCTTTGATGATGTCTTTGATCCCGTCAGTGAGAATGGACACGTTCTCAAACTTCATACCTCGACTATAGGATCCCAAACCGGACATGGACGCACGGGGAAGAAAAAGAAGAGATAAAAAAGGTTAAAAGGTACTTTATTTATATACTAGGGGGAAAGTTGTTGTACATTTGCATCTACAAACAACATGATACTTTAGACACTACCACAAATTCTCTTTACATATCTGTACCCCCCTTCTCTCCCCCTCTATCTCTCTCTCTCTCCAACAACATTGAC
>NW_004797818.1:474582-477282 GCF_000002075.1 Aplysia californica
CCCCCCTTTTCTCTCTCTCTCTCTCTCTGGTGTGCGGGTGTGTTGATGTTCAAAGACTACCGTACTTTACCACTGCTGTTTACTGGAAATTTCAGCCTATCATCTTATCAGACAGTGGTAGACTGACTGAACAATGTGCAAAGTTTTACCTGGATTTATAACACATTAAAAAAAATAATTAACAGGATTTTAATCGAAACTATTTATTTATTCTGCAAATTTTAAAAAACAAATTTTCACCTTGAACGAAATCCTTCTTCCACTTCCCTCCCAGTGGAATTTATCATAAACGATGAATTTTCTCCACGCATCGAAAAACCATTTTAGAATCGGGGTTTGCAACTGCAGTAACCTGTAAGTAATCGAACCATTGTGGGACGAAAACGGGTACGGCGAAATTCAAGAATGAAAAATGTAGGACGAAAACGGGTTCTCCCGCAATGTGTGTTCAGTAGCCTCAGCGCGGCTGGTACGAATGACTTTCTATTTATATATCTGGGGTGGGGTTTTTTTTGGGTTTTTTGTTGTTGTTTTTTTAGTTTCTTTTTTTTTTTTTAAACAGTCGTTTACTGCGGGTACTAGAGGTAAAGGAAAAATAAAGTATGACCGCCCACTGGCTCCCTCCAATCCTCCATTTGTGTCTTTAGTTTTAGTAAGAGTTTTACGGCACTTGCAACACAATAAGGTCATATTAAAAGTGCCGAAGATTAGAAGTGTTACAAGAGAATAACAAACATAAAAAGGAAGGAGGAGAGATAAAGACGATTGTAGTTTGATAGGAAACAAGAAGCAAACTACGCCAGAGCATCCGCCAACCACCCACAAAACAGTCGTTTACTGCGGGTAGTAGAGGTAAAGAAAAAAAAAGCATGACCGCCTACTGGCTCCCTCCAACCACCCATTAGAGTTTTTAAAACAAGACCCTGTACCAACACTGTCCTCAAACACTTCAACACGAAGGAAAGTGATAGCATAGTAATCTTTAGCTGTCCCCGGAGTTTTATGCACCTCGCATAATTTAGCAAAATTTAATCTTTTTTTTTTTGGTGCATAATTTCTGATTATTTTCCTTTATCATTCTTTATTAAAATTAACAGATTCACATACTTTCACAATTTTGGGCTCAGTTTGCATAATTTCAGAATTCTTTTGGTATAAAACCGCGGTGACAGGTTTAGAAAAAGAAAGAAAGAAAGAAAGAAAGAAAAAAATGTAGATCAGTTGGTGTCAATCTTTTTATAACTAGCGCCCTTTTTCCCCTACCATAAAGAGGCTTAAATATTTGTACCGCCCACCACCTACATGTATTTCTATTTCCAAGTAGGTCATTCATAAATAACGCCTGTCACTACCCGGGTGGCCCCACCACCCATAAAAATGACCATATATTAAGAGAGAAGAGGGGAAAAGAAAAATGGAGGAGGAAGGGGACGTGTGTTGTTTTAGTAGAGGTTTTACGGCGCTCGCAATTGCATAAGGTCATATGAGCGCCAAGGGGTGGATGTCAACAGAGAAGTCCTTACAGGGAATCGGGCTTACTCAGCTCACCTCTCTAGCCTTAACAACACAAAGTGTGCTTCGACTATCAAGGCACCCCGGAAATAGCAGTTTACAAGAGAGAGGCAAACATACTAAATAAGTAGAGGAAAATGACGATAGTAAGGATGGGGAAAGAAAAAGCAGCAGTTCCTTGTTGCAATTCCGGCACAGTTATGAGCATGACATAGATAAATCAGTCCATTTACAATAACAATTCTAAAGTGCAACAGAACATGGTGATGCACCCCCCCCCCCTACTTTGGGAATGGCCTAAAGACACTTCAGTCAGTAGCACAGCCCCGGGGGGTGTCAAGCATCGACAAGCGAGTTTAAGACGTGACGAGAGTTTTAGTGTTAAATTATACTTTTGCCCTCATCTACACTATTTTGATAATTTAAGAGACAGGTTGTTTCGAGCCTGTCTGTCCGGGCTAAACAGGGCTGAGAGGCATACGACGTCCCAGGAGACAAACGGAGATACTAGACTTAAATAAAATCTTCCCACATGGGAATCAAACTCACGTCTTCTGCTCGCGAGGCAAAGCCCCTAGCTACCACCTGTCCCCGAGGTATTATGCACGCCGCATAATTTAGCAAAATTTGATCTTTTTTGGGGGCATAAATTCTAATTAAGTTCCTTTATCATTCTTTGTTAAAAATTAACAGAATCGCAAAATTTCACATTTTTGGGCTCAGAATCGCATAATTTCAGGGTTTTTTTTGGTTCTTACATAAAACCGCGGGGGAGAGTACCGGTACTACAATGTACACCTCCAGAGACGTCAGTCCACCTTAGAGTGGTGGAAACATCCAGAACCACGTACAAGAAGTGACAACAGCTTCAGCGTAGTGAAGAAGACAGTATAGCGACATACCCTCTGTACACAAAGCGGCACCTCAAAAGAATTCAAACATGCATATCAAACAGTCGGGCCTGAATTTTGCCGTAAAGTAAACGAACAAAGAAGGGGCTACTTGAAAGGAAAGGAGAATGACACGTGAATCAGCTTAAATTTTTTAACTCGAAAAGCCAAGATTCATACTCGAAAAGCCAAGATTTATATATTATGTAAAAAAGAAACACACACACAGACACACACAGACAAACAGACACACACACACACACACACACACACACACACACACACACACACACACACA
>NW_004797818.1:478187-480134 GCF_000002075.1 Aplysia californica
AGACGGACGGACGGACGGACGGACAGACAGACAGACAGACATATATATAGTATATATATATATTCTGGTCACTCATGCCGGGGATAGGTACCCTTTCACATCAACCTATTATATAACGTAGAACTTTTTTTTTTCGGAAAGACAAATCAATATTATCATAAATAAAATCTCAAGGCTCAAAAGGGAATGGAATCACAAGTCATTTACAAAATGTACGACTTTGTGTTGGACGAGCGACAGGTGTTTTTATACCCAAATCAACACAATTCAGATAATTTAACCCTATCCGTACGTCGTGTTTTACTATCGTATCCATACGACGTGGGGAACTGTGTGCCACCACTTTCCAAAGAGGAAATTTACTCATTAATCCGATCTGTACGCTTTGCATAGCAGTCTGTCAAAATGATTTATTGAGATACACTGAAAGTTTCAAAGAGATCTTCGCACTAGAAGTATTCTAAAATGTGAGGAATACAACCCCAGGGGTTCAAAATGACCACCGGGCGTACGGATAGGGTTAAGGGGCAGCCTTCCAACCCTGCCCGTCAGGACCAATACGGGTTAAGGGGGATACAACATCCCAGTAGAAGGACCAAGATACTCGATATAGTATTTCCCCACTCGGAAATCAAACTCAGGTCTCCTGTGTGCGACAGCAAAGCGTCTAATCGCTACACTACATACGCCAGTCAAAAGCGGTTGAACTTCACTAATCAGTAAACAACTCAACTTTCATAATTCGACCCATAATCACAATCCCCAGGGGCGCCCCTATCTAAACACAGAGGTTACTTCCCACCGTAATGGAATATTCGGTAATTTAAAACCTTCGAATTTTGTGAGCCTCTGAGTAGATGAATTTAGAAACCAGCACAGAATAGGATACTTTTACAAACATCTTTCATTTTTATAATTATTATTTTGGTCAGATAATTACGTCTGCAAATAAAAAAGATGCTACTGCGGTCTGTAAAAACAGCGTTTAGTATGTTGAGAAAAGAGAAGCACATTGAAACAGTAACGGCCGACGAGTGCTGGGGAAAAGCAATACAGGCACACAGAAACTAATGACAGAGTAAAAATCAGCAGGACCTAACAGTGAGGGCTTTCCAACCACCCACCTTACACCACAATGTAGGACACAGAAAAAGTACGTTATTATAAAAGACAAAAGCTAAATTACGCTAGTCCAGAAAGGAGAAGATCCTGTAACAAAATCATTGTCACTAACCCCCCCCCCCATTTCTATTTTTAAAAAAGACTTAGCTCTAACTAAAAAACAACCAAACAAAAGAAAACTTAAAAGAAAACCAAACCAACCAAACAACTGCCTTTGTTGTCCGAAACGTACAATCTCTAGATCTTCTCTTTTAACAACCAGCGTTGTGCTTGTCAAAGGGACTTGTGGTAGTTGTAGTTTTCAGTAACGACAAAGGACCCAATCCTCATGTATTCCATGGCCTTTGAGTTTTGAGTAAGGAGAAGCAGTAGTTTGACACAATACCGTCTATTTGGGTGCAAGGAAATGGCGAGATGACAAGCAGAAACAACAGAGGGAGCTGTGCCTATCTGTCAGGGTGACTTGAGAACGTCGTAGTTCTATGTGAAGACGGAAGAGACCCGATCCTAAAGCATCCCATAATATCCCTGCATAACAACAATAACAACAACAACAACAAAACAGCACGATCTTCGGGGCTCTTAACAATTCAGAAGGATAGGCTACCACAACAACACCACCACCACCACCAACAAAATCAACATCAACAATTATAATGATATTAATAATGACAATACAATGTAATAACTATTCGGCCTTCAACGTTTGAAAATGACCAGTAATTCTACACAAGAGAAAGTATTTCTTTCAGAAATAACGACCTATGGCTTCTGTCATGATCAATAAGATTGTTTAATTGTTAGTTATAGTGTGTTAATACGTTC
>NW_004797818.1:482508-484175 GCF_000002075.1 Aplysia californica
AGGGAGAGAGAGAGGGAGAGAGAGAAAGAGAGAGAAAGACAGAGAAAAAGAGAGAGAGAGAGTCAAAGGGGGAGAGAGGGAGAGTCAAATAGAGGGAGAAAGACAGAGACAGAGTTTACCCCGCGCCTGTGTCATACACAACCATGACAGCTCTACTCTCCCCTGCGGCACACAGTGTGTCATGAGAACTTGACACTGGACAGTGAGCCCAAACAAACGCCTCAAGAAAGGCGCACTGCACCCGCACAGGTGTCCTCAAAGTTTTGTTTAGATTTAGTAGAGGTTTTACAGAACTCGCAACTGCACAAGGTCGTATGACCGCCAGAAGATTAGAGGTGTTACAAGAGAGTAACAAACATAAAAAAGAAGGAGTGGAGATAAGGACGATATATGTTTGAGAGGAAAGAAGAAGCAAACCACACCAGAGCACCCGCGAACCACCCACTCCTCAAAGTTTGGACACATATTATGCAGCAGATTTTATGAACTTCAGATTGGTGGTAGCGTGGGATTGGGGTCGGCTTCCTATTTAAAAGCACACTAGCCCTTGTATCACAATTGAAGAAAATAAAAATAATCTTTATTGTGCGTACGTGTTTTGTTTCACTCAAAACCACTTCGATTGGTCCACGGGTCTTTATATAAACCTTTCAAATGCACGGCGCCTGGTACTTCATTAATGGCAGCTTCTTGTCTTACTTTGTAAAAGCGCTGTGTGAGAGGAAGCGTTATTTGATTCCAACAGAAAATATACGTGCACTCTTTGGAGGTACTGCAATTCATTTTGTCTAGGTGTCCAGACTTTAAAACGCAATGTAGTGATCCGCCTAAATCTGTGTCAGTGTTGGAGTTTTTTGGCCCAAGGTTAAACATTTGGTAACTATTTCTTCTGTTGACAATGTCTCATTTTACACACGTCGCTATCACAAAGTAGGATGAGAAACTGTCTTCTAAAAAGTAACAGATGCTTTGTATCAGAGAAGAATAATCGAACCCCCCCCCCCCCCCCAACAACAATAACCTTCCTTTTCTGGCTCAAGAATGGGCTGTTTCCTTTTCAGATGGCAACGTTTCGTTTCACATATCGTGTTTACACAGAAAGACAAGAAGCTTCCAAACAGAAAGTTTTAGGCGCCGTGCATTTGAAAAGTTTAGTGAAGGATCTATGGACTCCTAGAGCAACCAAAGTGGGTTTGAATAAACTAAACCACGTACACACAAGAAGCGTTATTTAAAGCAGGGATAAAGTAAGACGGTAGATAGAGACAACAGAGTGGAAATAAAAGTAGGACCAACCAGTGGCGGTTTGCAGCCACCCATGGACGAAAGCGTGAAATGGTGAGACTTAAAATATACGAAACAGAAAAAAAACCCTTTCAAATTCAGTACTTCCATCGTTTGACACAACACAGAGTTACCAACAAAACTTTTTTGAAAACAGGCTCCAGCCGTGTCTAATCAACACACTCATCACAAACTGTTAATACGCTCGTACTTTTGAGTCGTGCCTCTGAAGAAAGGTGACATATTTGTTCAGCTCGGAGGAAGGGAAAAGATGGTTTCAGGGGGAGGGGGGTACAGAGAGAGATTGATAGATATCAGAGAGAGAGAAAGGTAGAGAGAGAGAGAGAGAGAGAGAGAGAGAGAGAGAGAGAGAGAGAGAGAGA
>NW_004797818.1:487787-489849 GCF_000002075.1 Aplysia californica
AATAAAATGAAATAAAACAGAATAAAAAAAATAAAAAAATACTAATGTTAAACATGTAGCTGCAATAATCTAGTAGACACACACATCATGTCCGTTTTACGTTCTCGAGTCTGGCTTTGAAGGTCATACGCAAATTGGCGGGTCGTTGTTTTTTAATCATTCGTTTGTAAAGTTTTTGTTTGCTTTTGTCATTTTGGTTGCTTTTTGTCTCGCTTGCATTTTGTTGCGCTGGGTTGTTTTGTTTTTTTGTGGGTTTTGTTTTTTTTGGGGGGGGGGTTGTTTGTTTGTTTGGAGGGGTCTCTTTTTTTTTCTTTTCAGTTTGGTTTAGGGCTTATTTTGTTGCTTTCGTGTCTGTTTTTTGGTTTGTTTTTGAGGTGGTTTTAATTTGCTCATTGGCAGACTAAAATCACGAACAATGCAAAAAGAAATTGAAAGATTCTAGCTATTAAAAACAACAACAACAACAACAACAACAACCAACCAAACAAAACTGTTGCCACAAACTATCTCCCAAAACACCCAATCGCTGCCGCTGTGTTAGAAATTGCACGCTCTAGCCACTCCCAATTCTGTCTATATGTCTGTCTGTCTGTCTGTCTGTCTGTCTGCCTGCCTGTCTGTCTGTCTGTCTGTCTGTCTGTCTGTCTGTCTGTCTGTCTGTCTGTCTGTCTATCCCTCCCTCTATCCATCTATCTATCTATTCAATTCTCTTTCTTTCTTTCTATCTCTCGGTTACTGTACACTTGACAAACACGTTACAAAGTGGATCTATTCTAACATTTTAACATTCTAACCTTGGCCAAAACGCTTATCTTATCTAGCCAGGCGCCTGTGTCGTAGTCCCTGGTAGGCCTACAGGCTCTATCTATAGAACGTACACGCATGCGTGTGTTTGGAGAGGAATTCAGCTTTTCTCTCGTGTCAACTGTTCGTTTGCCAAGCAGGTGTACATAGATCTGTCTCTCCTCCAGCGATTCGTCAAAAAACTGAGATGTGTCGTCCCGACTGGAAATAAAGGTCAGCACAAAGTCCATCGACTGAGCCATAACGACTTTGGTAGCAACAGAAGATAACGAGCAATTTTCTCTTCTCTTTCAGTTTTATGGGCTATAAATTATAATCCCGGTCGTTCAAATTGTTTATATGGGTGAGTAAACAGAAGCACATTCACACAATAAAGGTCGGCAAATTAATTTGGAGCAAAAACGTGTGGAAAGGGGTGGGGGTTGGTAGACAGAAAGAAACAACAGAGGGAGGGAAAAGAAATAGGAACTATCAGCGGCGCGCTCTCTAACCACCCTCTGGTCACTTAGTTCTGAAGAAAAAGTGCGATAGACAGACAGAAACAACAGACGTAGTGAAAAGAAGTAGGACATAGACATACCAGTGGCGCCCTCCAACCACCAGCTCAAGCAGTTACGCCCGTGTGCTAAAACTGTGCACCTACAACGCAGAAGCCTCTAACCCAATACGCCCTTATACTACTCTCTGAGCGTCTTGCCCTAACCGCATTTTACATACAGACCTCTGTCACTGTCACCTTGAGAGATATATGGGTAGAAGGTTATTTGAGAATATTATATCATTGTAACATCGGCTCTCGACAATGCCATAAAGGTGGATGGCAGACCAGTAACGTAGCCTTACGGCGACCGACACCACTCGGCGCTGTCAATCATTTCCGTGTTCTTGCTTTAAAGTAAGTTAGTTTTAGTAAGGTTTTACGGCGCTCGCAACTGCATAAGGTCATAATATGAGCGCCAATGGGTGGATGTCAACAGGGAAGTTCAAACGGGGAATCAGGCTTATTCTGCTCACCTCTCTAGCCTCAACAACACATAGTCTGGTTTCGACTATCAAGGCACCCCGGAAATAGCAGTTCACAAGAGAGTGACAAACATACAAAAGAAGTAGAGGTAAATGACGATAGTAAGGGTGAGGAAAGAAAAAGCAGCAGGTCCCCCTATGTTGTTCCGGCAGAGTATATGCATGACTCTGATAAATCAGCCCATTTACAATTCTATTGTGCATAAGAATTATTATGTTAATATCCCCCTTTTGG
>NW_004797818.1:490839-492012 GCF_000002075.1 Aplysia californica
GGAGACGGGGGTTGTAATGAGATTCGGTGGTGTCCCACTTAGGGATCTATTCGATAAAGAAATGTATAAATTACAGTATAATCTGGACCATATTTCGAACAAAAACAAACATATTAATATTCGTATCTAAGAGGCTCTCTTCAACGGCAATGTTCCTGTCTATCTTTTGAAACAAACAATTACAAAGCAATAGAAAAGTCCTTATACCGGAGTCAGTGGTGTACAGGGTAGGGCAAGCCGCAGACCCGAAGTCGACTTCCCGATTGGGGACACATTTTATCGAGTATCCCGGTCTTTCTGCTGGAATGTTGCATCCCTCTTAGCCCGGGTTGGCCCAGACAAGTAGGGTCAAAGCTCGCCTCATAAAATTTCTAAATTGAGTCGACGGGCGCGTAAAAACACCGATATTAGCATTTCTTTTCCAAGTTCGTAAGACACACATTGCCCAACTTCACAACTCACAGATATTTTCACTTTCAAAATAAGAGGCATGCAGAATTTCCAGAACTTTCGCAAAGAAAGTTGGTAACTCTTTTGAGAGAAACATGCCGACCCATGGGCTAAATACTTCGCCTTTTGCTGCTGAACCTTGTCAATGTGCTTTAAAAATCTTACACATTGTACTTCAAATGGTCGCTTTTAAAGACAAGCGGGCTAACCAAGATTTCGGGGGTTTCCAGAAATCTTGACCAACACCAAAAGTGGGGCATTGCCCTACCTATAGGAGGAGTTTGGTTTCATTGGTGTGTATATTTGTTTGGTTATAGAGAAAACTCTCCTTGACTTTTAAAGAAACTAAACAAGGGGCAAAAACTTTACCTTCGATTTTCTCAAAACAGCATTTTTCAGGATAGCTCCCTTGTGCTTCAAAGCGACCAAATGTACATGTGTGAGGCTGCCTGAGTTCAGAGTGTTGAAATCTCAGAGAGCAAAAAAAACAAAAACATAGACAGGGTCCCATAGGCGAGGGTCCCAGTTTTTGTCGGCCATTTCTGGACCTGTACATGAAATACACATCAATTCCCTGCATCGATGCGTCTACTTAAAAATGTGCTGTCGCATCATAGTTTGCGTGCATGTGTGTGTTGTGTGTGTCTTTGTTTGTTTGTGTGTATGTGTGTGTGTGTGTGCATCGTTTCTCTCCTTATCTCTCTCTCTTCTTCTTCTTCTCTC
>NW_004797818.1:492944-494212 GCF_000002075.1 Aplysia californica
CACACACACACACACACAACGCAGAGACACATACACATCCACACATACCCACACACAATTACCTGTGCCTAAAACATTGACGTATATAAATACCCGCACATTTACAAATACCAATTTAAACTACGCCATACAGGTATTTTAGTAAGAATCTATAGTGAAAAGTTCGTCCATAGCTAGCTATCCTCCTTCTCATGCTATCCTCCTTCTCATGCTATCCTCCTTCTCATGCTATCCTCCTTCTCATGCTCCCCTCCTTCTCATGCTCCCCTCCTTCTCATGCTATCCTCCTTCTCATGCTATCCTCCTTCTCATGCTATCCTCCTTCTCATGCCCCCCCCCCCTCCTTTCAGCTTTTTCCGCCCCGAAAGTGACGAGAACGGTTCATAGCGCCCAGTCTACTTAATAGCTGTTTATCATAGATAACTCCATGTCCAACTAGGACGTCTAAGACACTGCTATCAGACTAACTGCTATCGCCCACTTTCAAATCCCTCCTCCCCCACCCCATACGCTCCCCCCCACATACCCACCCCACACACACACAAACACTTATAATAGTACAAGGCCATGACTTTTAAGGGCCTGCTCCTATGATGTAACCGTAAGACCCTTCATTGTGTTGCATGTAGAAGACTTCACTTTGATTCCCGCGATGGAAATGGGGTTTTGTTTTGCTTGTTTGTTGTTATTGGGTTGTTGGGTTGTTGTTGTTTTTTTTTGTGTTTTTTTGGGGGGAGGGGTTGTGTTTGTTTGCTCTTTTGCTTTAGTTTTCTTTTAAAATCGAGTATCTCTCAGTCTATTGGGATACTGTATCTTATTCAGCCTGGGTTTGAGCAGTGAACATTTTAATAATCTTATAACACGATCTAAATCCGTGCTAGCTAACCTGGGCGATTCGCCCGCTAGGTGGCGATGTTGTAATTTTGGTGGGCGGCGGTGACAACCTGGGTTATGACAGATACATGTATCACATAATGCCCCGTTTGGAGATCATACACATGTAGGATGGGCATGGAGAAAATGTCAGCCAGCTCTTTAAAGTGGCAAAAGGGGGCACAAGCAATAAAGAGGGTTGACAAGTACAGATTATTCATTGTGTCAACGGGGTTGCAAAAAATCACAACTTTTTTTTCTCCAATGACACCTACCCAGCAAAAACGTCAGTCATATTTCTTGTCCGTAGCAACGACACCTTACGCGCGGTGCCCATTGGGGGATCGGGTCGGGTCGGGTCGGGTCGGTTTGCTTGCCAGGTTGTCGGCTTAAAG